>NC_141544.1:64397774-64665274 GCF_021556685.1 Rattus norvegicus | reverse complement strand
TTCTTAGTTGTTTTCTCCTGCATTGCTCCTTAGTGTTCTAGGAAGTCTAGGAAGGGTCGTTCACTCTGACGCTTCTTATTAAACCGTGCTATAGGAGATTGACTTGCTCAGCACTGCACACCAGCGTGCCAGGCAGAGGACTTGTGTTTGAGTTTTCTTGAACACAGTGCAGAGTGTATTCTGGTGTAGAACCTTACATTCACCCCCCGATGAGTGTTTATTAATAATTATACTTAGAGTAATATTTTATGCCTTCAATTTTATGTCTAGTTTACATAGAAGGAGGAAATATTAAAGATTAACAGGGCCAATGTTTTATATTTGTTGGTACTTTGAGTTTCGATGGAAAAGTCAACAAGCTAGTCAGATAAGAGCTTTTGATAAGCGGTCATGTTGTATAATACAACTGGAGTTTCTCCACATCTTTGCCATTCGAGTGGAATGGGAAGCAGGGTACCAGGGCGGTTTATTGCCATTGAGAACAGCCAATGGGCATCTCTACCCATCAACAGCATCTGCTGTTGGTTTCAACTTGTTTCTTGGCTTTTAGGGTAGTTTATGGTTTATTGGAGGAAGAAATACCTGTAATCTACATTTCAGAATTGTTCTGTAGACTCAATGAAATGTCGGGGTAGGAGAAATGCCATTCAATTGTGTGCCAGCCTTTGTGAGACTTGCATACAAAGTGTCTATCGCTGTCTCTTTTGAAGTGGGAAATAGCCACAGAGAACATTTTTTTCCCTCGTTAGTATTCCAAGACTTCCCATCCTCTTGGAAAGATAAGATTTGATTCATTCCAGTTGCTTTGTATATTAAAGTATAATAGAACTGGCCACTTTTTTTTTTTTTTGGGTTATGCAGCCTGAGTGAAGAGATAAATTTCGTATCACTTTAGCACATTGCATCTAGAAGACATGTATAGAAGTTGAGCCCGAATAGAATATTTGGTTTTCTATTCATGGTGTTCCCATAGTAAGGATAGTATTTTCCTACTTATATCAGTAAGCAGACATGATTACTTCAGAGCTTGCGAAGCTAGATACTGTACCTTGCATATTCCAACACAATTGGTAAATTTATCCCCAAGATGCATGGTAATGCATACTTTGTAGTATTAAGACCGAATAAAGGAAAGCTATAGTCTACTAGCTGGTGTGCAAATGATTTGTTGCTGTTTTTCACCTTGCTCTTGTATTACAAGCATAAATGAACAATTGAAGTAGCCTTCTTTATGTTAATGGTTTGTAATACACCTAAGATAATAGATCACGTATGCGGATTTTAATGAAATGTTTTTGTGTCTGTATTCCAGGTTCAGCTCAACTCCTGCTTAGTAAAGTCAAATCTGTAGAGTTCACGTCATGCAATGACACTGTGGTCATCCCTTGCAAAGTCCTTAATGTGGAAGCCCAAAGCACCGATGAAATGTTTGTGAAGTGGAAGTTGAACAAATCGTATATTTTCATCTATGATGGAAATAAAAATAGCACTACTAGAGAACAAAACTTTACCAGTGCAAAAATCTCGGTCTCAGACTTGCTCAAAGGCATTGCCTCTTTGACAATGGATACCCATGAGGCTGTGGTGGGAAACTACACCTGTGAAGTGACTGAGCTTTCCAGAGAAGGCAAAACAGTTATAGAGCTGAAAAACCGCCCAGGTAAGTGATGCAGTTTGCTTGTTCTGAGTCTCCTGTTGAAATATGGTTGCCACTGTGGGAGTCCTGTGAGGTGGGACCTTGAAGAAGTCACTAGGAGGAATTAAGGCTCTTCTCGGGCAGGTGGACTGGCCATCTGGAGAGAAACAGGACACTCATGTTTCTGTCTCTTTTACAAACACTCGCCATCTAGCTCCTCTACAGTGTTGTGAGGTAGCACAAAGATCTGTCTCAGAAACTGAGCAGGCGCCAACACTGTGCCGTGGAACTTAGAGGCCTCAGAACCAGAAACCAAGTTAGGGTGCTTATAAGTCACCTCTTCCTGGTACCCTGTTGCTGCAGGAGAAAGCAGACTCTTAAAGCAAGTAAAAGTAAGACCATGAAACTTATCTAAAGGCCTCCTGTGAAACCGACCCTCTTAGAAAGAGAGCACAATAGTAGCCAGACTTGTCTCCCTTTTATAGCTCCTTGTCTCAGGAGCAAGGCCTAGCCTCAGCTATATAACACATCTGAGGCTAGCCAGGGCAATAGGAAACCTCGTTACAAACAACCTCTTCCATTGAGGTAATGGGTGTTTCCGTTCGTTGTGATCAAATGTCATCAAATGTAATTAATCTGAGTGTGGTGGCCCATGAGTGATCTCAACACTGCAGAGGCTGAGACAGAAGGATTGTTGCAAATTCGAGGCAAACCTGGACTCCATAGTGAGTTACAGAAGAGGTTCAGGGGAAGACCTCACCTTACCAAACCAAAATAAACTTTTGCAAGCAAAATGTACTTTTTATTATTCTATTAATTTGTCAAGTTCCTCCTGGTTATTTCGTCTTTTTGTGGTCTTATAGCCTTCAACACTGACCAAGGATCAGACTGTTCTTACCCCACTACCACTACCACTACCACTACCACTACCACTACCCCTCCAGGGAACGAGAAGGAGAAAGGAGGTTGCACATTAGGTAATCATGCTGATTCCTGGAGGCTTCTGTGGCCAGCTTGCTACACTTGCCAGCAACTGGGGAAGCAGGGATTCAACTTAACCGAATTGAATTCAGTCTTGATGCTAGCGCCCAGACTTTTCATGAGTGGGTTGGTGAGTTGTGGACGGCAGTGTTGTTATCTGAAATAAACAGTCTCCTTTCTTTTCTATATTTTGCTGTGCTGGCTGATTTTTTTAGAACCACATTACAAGGGATCTTAACAGTTTTAAAGAGTGCATCTTAAGTTCTACTTAATTCGAAAGGTGTGTTGCAGACCTCAGGGTTGATGACACTTTGAGAACCAGCTCTGGGTGGGGATCAGGACTGCTGAATTAGGTCAGCACTTCCCATCTGTTCTTGCTTTTAAAATTACAAAATGTCCGTTAGCAGATGGGGAGGGGTGGGCTGGCCTGATTAAATATTCTGACCCAGGATTAGACATCACGCAATCTGAGTTACACACCCTGTTCAGGACTCACTGTTCACCCCATTCCTCAAGGAAGACTCTTCACTGAGTCCAAGATGCCTATCTCTGAAATGAGGATGGAAATCTCATATATCTTGGGTATTTGTTTGATGTGGTGTCGACATACTGCCCGGAAGTCTGCTGAGAAGGGAAGGAACGGCTTAGGCAAGAAGAATTTGGGAGGCCTCTGCACAGAAGCTCACATATACCTTACGTTGTGATCGATGTTAATTTGGGTTGTTTTTTTTTTTTTAAATGTCTGCCTTTCAGGACGATCTGGTCAGTCAGTAGTGTGTACAGGAGGAGATCATCCTCTACCTAGTTGGAGATTTTCTGAGAGAGTGGATAGGAGGTTCACGGGAGTGAAAGGGCCAGACATTAGGAACAGTGGTTTGGATCACTGAGAAAAACCGATTGAAAAAACAAACAAAACCAAACAACAGCAACAAACAAACAAGCAAGAACAAACCATAAGTTTGAGACTGAAAAAGACACAAGTGGAACGGAGATGAGTGGGATGGGAATCCCAGTGTCTGAGAGGACATCTTGTTTTGTATATAACTGTCTTGTCCTTGTTTGCAAGATACCTTCTCCTCCATCCTCCGGACAGAACTAAGAGCCAGGCTTCATTTTGTGCCATTAAGAATGGGAAAGTTTTGTTGTATACAACATGAAAATTCTACCAGAAGCTTGAAGTTTCTGAGTTTTTATGTGTTTTTAATTAAAAAGTAAATAAATAAATAACTGGTGTTGCATGGGAGGAATCGGAGATAGAGAAGTGCTGCGTACCTTTAGTCACCCTAAGTGGTTGCATCTAATGTAGCTGTGCCCTGGTTATCAGAACCAAGGGGTTCACGGTTGTCCCGTGTAAGGGTCTCTGTTATTTCATCCCACTTGGCTAACCGCCATTTTGATCTCAATATGGAGCAGGTAGATGAGCACAAGCATCCTCATGCTAATCCTTCAGGCGCTCACCACGCCTTGGGTTGCTCCTGACTGGCAGACACTAATGTGTCATCCACATCTGTGACTCTGAAACTCAATAATAATTCATCAATGAGTTATTGAGTTATAATGGATGTATATGGATATATAATGGATATTATATATATATATAATATATTCATATTATAATCAACGAATAACAAATGATCTTCCAAGGTGTGCCCCACTCGGCACGATGCCCTTGAGATGGTGGGTTTCTTGTGTTTGACTGTGTTTTATTTGTTTGCTTATAACTTGTCACAGATGTTCATAACAAATGCTAACCCCGTGGGTTCTTGCTAAGGCGTATCCCATTGATTTCTTATTAGCTTGTTTAATCATTCACCTCAGCAAGAAATTTTGATCACTTTCAATTTTGGGTTATCCATTAAGTATATGCTGATGTTTTCTTTTTTTTTAAAGGAAACCACTAACAGGTTTCCGGAGTGGCTGTTCTTTCTTACGTTAATGTCAGCAATATGAATGCCCAAATCCCTCTGTATCTTTGTTGTGATATTTTGCTGCTGTTTTGTAACATTTTCTCTTTTTTAAACGTTGTGGGTAATTCAGTTTTAAAATTAGCATACGAGGTATGGAAATACTATGGCATCTTCAACGTGTATTTTAGTAGATTCTCTTGCCCCCCTTGTCTCCCGGCTCCTGTTACTTCTGGCCCCTTCCTTGGAACCCCCTCCCCCAGTCTCTTTGCTTCATCCGTGTACCCTGTGTTTTTTGTCTACTTCCCGTCTTTTCTAATCATCCATTTTCATCATTTTGTGGTCTCCTTTATAGCATTTTAGACTTTCTCCATATTTACACACACACACACACACACACACACACACACACACACACACACACACACACACACACACAGAGGCTAGGGCCTGCACATGAAAGAGAACATGTGTCCTTTGTCTTTGCAGAACCATCGCTTGCCCTGCAAGCTTCATTGCTTTGTTGTCTTGCAGCTGAATAAGATCCTCTGTGTATATCACCACTTTTCATTATCCATCCATTATTCACTTGGGCTGGCTCCGTGGCCTTGCCGTTGTGTGGAGTGCAGTGGTAACATGGCTGTGCTCCTGTCTCTTTGGTAGGCTATGCAACCATTTGGGTATGTGGTTAAAAGTTATCGTGTAGTTGAGTTACACAATAGGGTATTGGTTTTTTTTTTTTTTTCAATTTTTTTTTTTTTTTTGAGAAGCTTCCTTACTTCCTTCTGTAATGGCGGCACTTGTTTGAACTACCACCAGCAAATAAAGAAATAAAACGTTGCTTCTTTCCTTGCATCCTCATGAGCATCTATGTCAGATTTCTCGATGATAGCCATTCTGACTAGGATGAGATGGTATCTCAAAGCAGCTTTCATTTGCAATTCCGTGATAACTAAGGGTACTGAAGACGTTTTAAAATTTATCTTGGCCATTTGTGTCTCCTCCTTTGAGAATTGTTCATGTAACAGCCTATTTATTGATTGGCAGTTTTTTTCCCTTTTAGTTTTGGCTCTTTGTAAATTCTGGTATTAACCTATTTGAGTATAGCCGTTAAAGATACTGTAGCTGTCTGTTGACTTGGCTGATAGTCTCTTTGCTGTGCAGAAACTTTTATTTTATGTCGTTACATCTGTTGATTCTTGGAGTTGGTTCTTGCACTGTTAGAGATCTATTCCAAAAGTACTTACCTAAACATTTATCTTAAAATGTATACTGTAAATTTTCCTCTAATAATTTCAGTGTTCTGCATTTTAAATTAAGGTGTTTGATCCATTTATAGCTGGTTTTTATATGGAAAAACCAAAACGGATCTGAAGATTCTACGGGAAGAGGTCCAATTTGGCCATCACCATTCCTTTGAATACACTACCTTTTTATCAACTGCATATTTTTTGATATCTTTGTTCGTTTCTATGTTCTGTTCCATTGGTCCCCTTGCCTAGTTTGTTTTCTGCATTTATCACTGTAATTCTGCAGTATGATGAAGCCATACACACAGTGCCCCCAGCGCCGCTTTCCTCTTTAGGGATACCTCATCTGTGGTCTTCTGTGGTTCCATGTGGACTCTGGGATTGCTTTTTCTTTTTCTTTTTCTAGCATTGGAATTCTGATATGAATTATATTGAATCTTTAAATGACTTTTGATAATATAGACACTTTCGTTATACTAATTTCATCACACCAGAACTATGGAATGGCCTTTGATCCATTGTCTAGTATTTCCTTTGATGTCCTTTGTCCATGCTTTTAAGTTCTCATTGCTATTTTTCACTCCCTTGGATAGTTCTGTTTCTAACTGTGTTGGCAATGACACATAATTTCTTTCTCTGTGAGTTCACTGTTAGTATTTATGAAGGCTACTGATTCTTGTATATTTATTTTGTATCTTGCAACTTCACTAAAAGTGTATATTTATGTTAGAGTATATAGAGTCTTTCAAATATATGTTCATGCCATCTGCAAATAGGGATGGTTTGACCTCTCCCCTTCCTGTTTCTATTTTTTTTCATGTATTTCTCCTGTTGTAATGCTATAACTTCAAGCACTACATTGGCTTAGAACATTGAAGTTGGTGCCATCTCATTCCTGATTTCTGAGACAATGCTCTCAGTTGTTGCCTGTTTGCTACAATGTTGGCTCGAGTGTATTTGCCTTTATTATTTTGCCATATACATACATATCTATCTATCTATATATATATCTATCTATATCTACATATATATTGGCAATGTGGCATTACATATATCCCCAGGACTTTTATCATGAAGGTACATTGAAGTTGTCAGATGCTCTTTCTGTATTATTGAGATGATGATATAATCCTTTAGTTATCATATATGGTATACACTTACTGATTTGTGTATGCTGAACCACACCCATGGATGAAACCCTTTGGTCATGGTGTAGGATCTTTTTCATATATTCTTGAGTTTAAGAAATTCGAAGTTTTGTACCTATGTTCCTAAGGGAAATTGCTATGTAGTTTTCTTTTCTTTTTTTATGTCTTTGATACTAGCATAATAATAGCTTTGTAGGATAAATTTGGTGGTGTTCCTTCCCCTTCTATTCTGTGGAACAAATTGAGGACTGTTGGAATTGGATCTTCCTTGAAATTGTGGTACAATTCAGCAGTAATTCCATGTTATCCTGGGCTTTTCTTTTGTGTGGGGACTTTTGATTAAAGCTTCAATCTTGTTGCTTGTAATGGGTCAATTTAAATTACTCATATCGTCTGTCTTTAATTTTGATAAATGATATGCATTTAGAAATGCATCCATTCTTCTTAGGTTTTTGTAGCTTTTTGGAGTACGTGCTCTCAAAGCATTCCTAATGGTGCTCTGGGTCACCTCCTCCTTTTCTTTTGTCAGGTTAGTTAAGGGTTTATCAATTTCATTAACCAAGTCTTTGATCTTCAGTATTGCTCTTCAATCCCTATGTCATCACTTTCTTTCACAGACTTTATCATTCTCTGCCATCGTTGGGTTTGGGGCTGTCCTCTGGCTTTTCTAGAGCCTTGAAGTGTATGGTGTTGTTTATATGAGATGTTTCTCACTTACTAGTATTATTATTAGTATAAGTGCTTATCATTGTGTACAAGATAGTCTTGGCTGAATCCCAGAGGTTGCTTCTCTCTGGTTGAAAATACATTGTCTTGTCTCTCACTGGTTTCATAGTTTCTCTTCCTGTTGATTACTACTTTTATTTCCTGGTGTTCTGATAAAAGACAAGGAATTATCTCAGCTTTTTTCCCTTTGAGTTTGATTTGTGACCTATTGTGTAACCAGTTTGAAATAAATGGAAGGTGGCAAAGGGTTGTGTTGGGCAGTTGTCTAATATTCTTTATGTTTCTTTGTCACATTTTCTTCATTGCTAGGATGACTTTGTTCTCTTTCTTGCAGTTCTATGTGGATGTTTGTTTCTGTTTGTTTTTCTGTGATTCTTCCTAGAAAGGAGTGCTGTGTAAAGATCCCCCGTGGAGACTGACCAAGTTTGGTGTTGATCTTAGTAAAGTCATCTGAGGTTGCTGAGATGTCTGGTCTTATCAAGGTGATTGCAGGTCACCAATGGGCCGCACACTGATCACCAGCGCAACCACGTGTATTAAACTTGCTTGTCTCACTCTGAACTCCATAAACTTCTGAGAGCTGGAGTCAGAATCCCAATTGCTCACTACTGGAGCCAAAGACATGGTTCCCTGATAAACACTAGAGCCAAAGACCCAGTGCCGTGGTGGACTCTGGGAATATTGGAGTCCAAACCTCAGCTGTGCTGTGAACTTTGGGGCTGCTGGCATCAAAATCCAGGTCCTAGCAACTTTTATAGTTAACTTACAGAACGTTGTTTTTTTTAAGTTGGATATTTTATTTATTTACATTTCAAAGTTTATCCCCTTTCACAGTTTCTTCTCTGCAAACTCCCTATCCCTTCCCCCCTTATCCTGCTTCTATGATGGCGCTGTCCCACTGACCCACCCACTCCTACTTCACTGCCCTAACATTCCTCTACACTAGGGCATCAAGCCTTCACAGGAACAAGGGCTTCCCCTCCCATTGATACCAGATAAGGCCCCTTCAGCTCCTTCAGTCCTTCCCCTAACTCTTTCATTGGGGGGCCCAATGATCAGTCTGATGATTGACTTCAAGCATTCACATCTATATTTGTCAGGATCTGGCAGAGCCTCTCAGTAGACAGCTGTATTAGGCTCTTGTCAGCAAGCACTTCTTGATATCAGCAATAGTATCTGGGTTTGATGTCTGCATGTGGGATGGAACCTTAAGTGGGACAGTCTCTGAATGGCTTTTCCTTCTGTCTCTGCTCTACTTTTTCTCCCTGTATTTCCTTTAGACAGGAGCAATTCTGGGTTAAAATTTTGGAGATGAGTGGGTGGCCCCATCCCTCATGTGGATGGCTATGTCTCTGGATATGGTCTGGACAGGTTCTCCCTCCCCTTTGTGGGATATTTCAGCTAATGTCATCCCTGTGGGGTCCTGGGAGGTTCTAGTTTTCCTGGCATCTGGGACTTTCTGGTTGCTATCTCTAGTTCTCCATCCTCCTTTGCTACACAGCTCTGTTCAATTTTCTGACCCTCTGTACATCTCTTCTATCTCCTCCCAGATCTGATTCTGCCCCTCTCTTTCCCCTCCCCCTCCTCTTTTCCTTCCAAGTCTCTCCCACCTTCTACTTCCCTTGATTACTTTGTCCCCCCTCTAAGTAGGACTGAAGCATCCACTCTTTGGTCTTCCTTCCTCTTGAGCTTCATGTGGTCCATGAGTTGTATCATGGGTATTCCAAGCTCTTTGCCTAATAGTCACTTATGCCCTTGCATTTGGAGCATAGACATTCAGAATTGACTTTTTTGATAACTTTTGGTTGAAAGTTGATTTTATTTGGTATTAAAATGGCCACTCCAGCTTGTGTCTTGGGACCATTTGCTTGGAAGATGGTTTTACTCTGAGGTAGTGTCTGTCTTTGTCACTGAGGTGTGTTTCCTGTATGCAGCAAAATGCTGGATCCTCTTTATGTATCCCGTCAGTTAGCCTATGTCTTTTTATTGGGGAATTGAGTCCATTGATGTTGAGAGATATTAAGGAAAAGTGATTGTTGCTTCCTGTAATTTTTGTTGTTAGAGGTGAAATTATGTTTGTATGTGTATCTGCTTTTGACTTTGTTGAGAGAAGATTATTTTCTTGCTTTTTCTAGGGTATAGTTTCCCTCCTTGTGTTGGAATTTTTTATCTGTTATCCTTTGTTGGGCTGGATTTGTGGAAAGATATTGTATAAACTTGGTTTTGTCATGGATAGCATTTTCATCCATTTACACCACTGTGCTTTGTTCTTATTTGCCTCCCCTTACTGCCTTCCCTTGACCTTAACCTCTGCTTGCTGCTCCCTTTCTCCCCTACAATTCGTCTCTACTAGAGCTTTTGTGTCCCATGTAGCCCAACATCTCTCCTGTTCCTGGCCCCCATTTCCTTTAGAGCTAGGTCTCCCTTCTCACAGTCTTCTATTTGCATGTTTAACACATACATACTTAATTATTTACATATTTGTAAATACATGTAAAACAAGAGGGATAGGTGAGGATGGCTTGTTTTACTTAACACAATGATTCCCAGGTCTAATTTCCTGCAGATGTCATAGTTTTCTCCTTCCATATAGCTAAATAAACCCCCATTGTGTGTACACACCACTTTTTTTTTTTCCTCTATTCGTTGATGGCCATGTGGGCTATTTCCTCGCCTTGGTTATTGTGAGTAGTACAACAATATAAGAATCCCTCAGGTTTACTTAGGACTGATATAGACAGAGCTTATACTAGTTCTACTTTTAGTTTTTGGAAAGAGGGACGTCTTTACTGACTTCCAGGACTCTGTGTTCAGTCCTGTGGCCCAATTGTTGACCAGATGAATTTGTGTTCATATTTTGGAGTTCTTTGCAGGTTTTACGTGATAATCCTCTCTCTACTCTGTTGTTGCAAAAGGTATTCTCCTATCCTGTAGGTTGTCTTTTGTTCTTGGAGCCATTTTTGAGTGGGAAAGGGGTCAGTAAAATAAGCCTTGGCATCCAGGATTATTTTTGGGAGAATATGTATTTGTTACAATAATGGTGCTTATTTTGTGGACTTGGGGATTTAGATATGAGGAATCATTTTTACCGTGTTGAGTTTTTTTTTTTTTGCAAATGTAAGCATAAGTGAGAAAGAGAAATTGTCCAGGATGTAATTGCATTCCACTTAGTGGAACACAGGTAATGGTGACCATTTGTTGCTTCGGAGCACGAGTGCTAACAGTGTGCAAATGACATCCATGCCTTTCTAGGCCAGTGCTCCAGGACTTGAGTTTAGAGAAAGCCTTTTTTCTTTCCTTTTTGTTTTATATTTCATCATTTCCTAACATAGGAAAACTTAAAGAGGCTCAACATACCTTGACTCAGGGTCTTTTAAAAATGGTTATTAGTATTTACTAAAAATCATGATGGTTCTCATCATCTTTTCACTCAGGTGTATAGTGTATTTTGATCGTATTCACCCCACTACCCTCTCTGTCCTCGCGTTCCCACTGATCGCCATTCTTCTTTCCAAATAACTCCACGTCTACTTTCATGCTCCTTTTGAGTATGTGTATGTGGTCCAATGACTTTTAGAAGTGCTGCTTCTAGAAACATGGGGTCGGGGGAGGCTTATGTACAAGAGCAGGGACAACTTACCAGTGTCTGTACTGTGAGGAGTGGTGGACACCTGAGTGGTGAAGTCTGGAATGAATATGGGCTGTTGACACGGCCGTGGCCATATCAAAGTCCTTGGGAAGGTGGCAAAGCCTGACACCACCCCACGGCGGGGCTGAGGCTCAGAGTAATGGCAAAGCCTTTGCCTGGCCCACGCCGAGGTTGCTAGTGTGTGCAGGAACTGTCCACCGTAGCTTTGTCCCCTCCCTCTGATATTTCACAGCCTGAAAGCTGCCCTCCTAATGGAGACTCTTGCCACCCAGGTTAGCTTAAGTCCTCGTTTAGCTGTAAGGTATGTCCTTGCCCCTTATTCAGCTCTAGAAGGTAAGCATGCTGAGCTTCAGGAGTGCTGCAGTGTCCCCATTCGAGAGCCCATGCCAGTCAGCCCCAGCATTTCTGACTGTCTGTCTGTGTGTGCGTGTTTGTCCTTTCTTCATGCTCTTGTTATCTCAGTCAGGTCAAGTCCCTGAGATCTGTGCAAAGATGTAATGTGATACCACAAAGCAAACAAACCAAAAGGAAGGAACAAAACCCCCAAATCATGTCTCTCCTTCAACTCCCATACCTGTTAACTGGCTGTAGATTCTTAGAGAAGGGCGAGAGCTTGTGAGTCCCTCTCCGCTCCGTAACAGGACATTGACAGCTCCAATCTTGTGCAGATCTTGGGTATGCAGTCACAGTTGTTGTGAGTTGAATAGAACAATGGCTTTGTCATGCTTAGAAGACAGTATTCCACAATACTAAGCCCTGTCCTCAGGTCCTTACACTTCCCCCTTCTGAACTTTGCAGGTGGTGGTACAGTGTCCCGTTCATGGCTGCATAGTCAGTAGTCACATACTCTCCAAGTCTTTGCTCCTTAATTATTTTTTATCAGCAAAATGAGAATGCTGTCTCCATCACAGTGTTCTGAGCTAGAAATAAGCTATCTCCTTGACAAAGATTCACTGGGTACTGACTGTGGGTTGGGTGCCAAGGTGGGCAGTGTGGATTCAATGATGCTACTGACGTTCTAGGTAGTGAGTACAGTATAGATGACAAGCGGGTTATGGATGGCATCCCGTTTGAGTGCATCCCAGATGAATTATTTACGTCGTGGGCTGTGCTTTGCTCAAAGCTCTGGAACACAGACGTAGGTGTTACCTCTTCTCAGCACAGAAAACAAATGAGATTCAAGTAATGTGTTCAAGGTCAAACACACATCCAGGACTTTAACCTAGATTTCCGTGTGTTGAAAAAAATAGCATAAGATATAATTACTATGAAAACATTTATAAATATGTAAACGATAAAACTTAAAATTAGCTATTAATAGTTCTGTTGTCAATGGTACAGAAAACTTAGGATACTTACACTAAGGACCTAAGCATTCTAGATTTTGTGAGAACAGACCAGCTTAACACTGTTAAGTTCTGTTGTCATCCACATGCTATAAGCTGTGTTCATAGTGATGACACAAAGCTACTGCAGAGTTCTTCTGTCCATTGTCACGAGAGCACTGAAGCTTCAAGCAGTGCACATTCATTAGCTAACAGTTCTATAGTTCTGATCATGATGTGACAATACCCTAGGTTTGATTCTATGACAGAAAAGATACTGACCACAGTCTATTCTCAAAGGGATTTTATGACCCTGTTAAAAGCTCACATAGTTCCACAGAATTCAGTTCCTTGACATAGCAAGATTGAGGTCCCCACTTTGCAGGATGTCTGCCGGGGTCTTCCCTCTACTTCTGCAGGTTCAGACTGGCCTTTGCCATGTTGTCCTGCCCCTGTGCGATGTCAGGGAAAGGGACTTTTATCTCACCGAACCCTTCTAGTGTCTACAACTTCCTTTTCCAGGAAGAGTCCAAGGCCTTTTGAGAATTATTTGATTTGGACCAACTTTTGCCCTTCAAGGACAACCTCTCATTGTGAATGTCAACTGATTATCATCTTAATTGCATGAGCAAGCTTCCTTCTCTAGTTGTAATAGTTACAGGAACTCATACTCAGTCTTAGATACAGAAAAAGAGAATTGCACAGGTAATTATGTCAGGGATTTGGGAGGTCACCTAACAATTCCGACTAGCAAATGTAAACTAGCCATGTTGACACCCCAAAAAAGCCATCATAACCCTGAAGCATCAAGTCAAGACTTTGTTGAATTCTAATGTTAGAGATTTTATTGTGATCTTTTGCCAAAGCTCATTTTGCTATGTTTTGGAAATTTGCACATGTATATTTTATAGTATTTTTTATTTCTTGAAATTATACCATTTCCCCTTCCCTTTACTTCCTCCAGCCTCTACCCTGTAAGCATCCCTCATTCTCTCAAATTCAAGGTGTCTTGAGCGCACGCGCGCGCACACACACACACACACACACACACACACACACACACACACTTCTAAATATTCAAATATAAACTGCTAGGTCCATATAATGTTACTTGTATGTGTATGGTCTCATTGACCATTGGATATTGAATAACCAATTAAGGAATTCTTCCCAGGGGAAACCCATACTCCCACTCTCAGCATTCCCCAGTTGCCTGCCAGTAGTTCTTTGTCTGGGGTTAAGGCTCAAGAGCTTTCCCAGTCTGAGGTTAGCATGGCCGATGGTGATGTCATTGTGTAGGTAGCCATGTTGATGAGACTTCATGGGTTTTGCCTCTGTAGTTTCTAGGAGACACATTCTCACAGAAAGCTTTCTGTCTTTCTGCCCCAAAGTCAGCAAAAAATCCCCAAGGCTTACACACAGGAGTTATATCACAGGTATATTTGTTGGGATTGGAGATGGCACAGTCTCTTGTTGTCTGCATTTTCATCAGCTATGATTTTTGCTTTTTTTTTTTTAAATAATGGACTCTGTTGCAAGGAAAAGTTCCTTTGGCGAAGTGTGGGAAATACACTTACTTGTGGGCACACAGATAAATACGTAGACTGTTTTCAGGGATTATGCCAGTTTGGAGACCTGGCTGTGGTGGGCTCTCCTCCAAGATCCATGACGCCACACTAGCCCTGTGTAGTTGGCTAGGTTTACAGTACTAAGCAGAGTTTCCCTCTTGCCGAGCAGGCCTTAGGTCCAACTAAAGAGCTTTGGTTACCACCAAGGTATATGGACCAGTGTTTCACCCCTAGGGTTACTGTGCCATGCTGGTCGTCGTGGTCATTCATAGGCATTCCCTCCTTTGCAAGATTTCTAGTTCCTTCCATAGAAGTTAGTCCTCAGGGAGAAGGCTTTTGAGGCAGATCCATCTCAGGTCCTCCAAGTCCCCTGTCTGAAGTTCACACTGTCTTCAGCAACAGAGTCTTAGCCTTAGCCTCTGGGAGCTAACCATATGCAGCAGCAACAGCCTATGATGTTTCGGGAGTCTCTTGGATGCTCTTTACCAATAACTCAAAAGGGGATCCTCATGCCTGGTATCTATCTTGATAGTCTGTGGCTTTTATGGAGAGGATTGTCAGGCCAGAAGAGACAGTGTTGTTTAACCTGTATGTGTATGTATGCATTCGAGGAAGAGGAATGGTCCCTTCACCTTTTTAGGCAGGCCCATTTTGCAGAAGTGGCATCTTGAGTGTCACTAACAGGTTGGAGGCCAGGGTTAAACACTGAGCTACAGACCATACCCTCCTTAGATAGTATCGAGTCTGTTTTTTGATATAAGAAGTTCACTTTCCTGCTTGCCTTCTTCCTGATGAGGAACAGACGCCTGGGAGCACGTAGGGAAGAGTTGTCGGCACTAGCTCGGGTAGAAGCAGTGTGAATGTCCTTGGAGTATCTTTCCGAATTCTGAGATACTGTTCTTAGATCATTTTATGCTTAATTAATTTCCTTAATGCCATGGAAAGTCAGAACTGAAATGGATCTTAGAGACGTGCCTGGTCTCTCACTTCCCTTGGGGAGGAAGAGTTAATGGCACCTGACAACACCTCTTTAAATCAGTGGCTCAATGGACATCTAGATGGGTTTATATAAAACATTGGGAGCTTTCCCCTAGTGTTTTTTTGTTTTTTTTGTTTTTTGTTTTTGACAGGGTCCAGCTATGTAGTTTAGGCTGGCCTTGAACTCATGATACTTCTGCCTCAGCCTTCTCAGCGTTGACATTATAGAACTATAGCCACCATGCCTAGCTCAATCGGTTCTCCAGTCAGCTCAACTGATTTTTAAATATTCAGTTCAGTGAATCGGCATTTCCCCAGCGTAACAGATTAGAGAAAGGTAACACGTTTGTGGCTGTGGCAGGACCTAGACTCCAGCAGAAATCTGTGGCTGTCTTTTTAAACAAGAGTTGGTGACATCTCCCGGCCACCCTTCCCCGAATACTTGCCACCAGGGAACATGCAAACATCTTGTCGCAATGGGGGCAGGGTATGTGAAGTTTGCATCAATTTCTAACAGATTCTTATATGTTCCTAATAACAACTTTTGGCCGTAATATTTTTTGCTATGTATCATTTTCTCTCCATGAACTGCCCTCTTCCATGCCTCATTACGTCTGCATAGAGTCTTCCAGGTCTTGAGTAGTCATCAACTCTCTCGCAGCAGCTCATTCCCGATTTCTCTTGTGCCAGGTGGCTTGCCTGGGACCATTCCAGCTTGCCACATACTGCTTGGTGTGCTTTGCATAGACACCAGGCACCAGTAGCTCCCAGGAACCTGCCCGGCCTGACATGATCCTGTGGCCCATCCTGCAGTACTGACAAACATTTTAATTTAGTGTGGGATAGCAAGATGGCTCAGCTGGTAAAGACACTCCCTGCCAGGTCTCTGACTACTCAATCCCTCGGACAGATATAGTAAGTAGAAAGAGAGAACCAACCTCTGTAAGATGTTACTGGACACGTACGTGTGTGTGTGTGTGTGTGTGTGTGTGTGTGTGTATGTGTGTGTGTGTATTTTCTTTCCATCATAAGAACCTTTCAATGACATGTCATCCATCACTCCTGGACTTAAATCTCTATGCCCTAACAAGCTGTGAAAGCCATTATGATCTTGCCTTCACACACCCTTCCGGTCTAGACTGTGCCATTAGACTCCATCCATGGGGTCATCCATTTGGCTCCTTGGACTGCTGTGCTTGTCTCCTCTTCTCAGTCCTGACATGACAGGCTCCTTCACACACAAGACTCAGGTCAGTTCCTTCCCCCAGAGGCCTTGCCCTAACCACTGCCCCAAGGAATCTCCTCTCTACTTGTGCTCCTTCTTCGGGTCAGCATCCCCTGTGCTAATCTGCTTCTGTATCAAGGAGGGTGCTATCTATGATGGGCTTTCTTTGAATGTTGGTCGGATAACTGAAAATGAAGAGACAACTGTTGTTGAAAAGACCTGTTTTTGCTCATGGCTTCCTGCGACTGTGTCCTAAGATTGTTTGGTGTTTAGGAGGAAAAGGTCAGGACAGGATTGTAAGCTCAAGTTAAACATGAGACTACATATAGACTATATTTTAGCATAAGAGTCAAGTAAAATAAAAAATCATGGAGTGACCATGGCTGGAATGAGGAAGCCTAGTGAGAGGGTTTAGGGTGGTGGGAATACCGGAGAGAAGGAGGGGTTTGAAAACAGAAGGTACTTGGGTCCTTAATTCACTGTGCCTCTTTTTCTTTAAGTTAATAATTCCACATATCATGCAGAAATGAATAGCTTACCTATACAACTCAAAGCAGAAAAATAGAAGGTCATGATTAGGAAAACCGAATTGATTGAGCATACTTATTAAGCCCTAAGGTTTTGTTCACATCTTTGCAGAAGAATAGTACCTTACTTCTTTGCTGCTAGGATTTTTAAGCTGTATGAGGTGGTATAAAAGAATACTGAGTCACACAGTTGGACACTCATGATATCTATGGGCATTTCTCTCAGAGATCTGCAACCAATGGGCATCAAAAGCTGACATTGCATTTGTCACAGGGTTTCAATCGCTGTGATGCAACGTGGGCTTTATTTCCATCACTGAGGGAAGCTAGAACAGGCGCTCAGGGCAGGAAACTTGGGGCAGGAACTGAGCAGAAGCCATGAGTGAGGGCTGCTTATCGACTTACTCCTCATGCCTTGCTCTGCTTGCTTTCTTATAGCATCCAGGACCACTAGCCACTGAGCCCTCAATTGTCAACCAAGAAAAACACCACAGGCTCACCCATAGGCTGATACGGTGAAAGCATTTCCTTAATTGAGGTTCCCTCTCCCTAAATGACTCTAGCTTGTGTCAGAGTGACATAATACCAGCCAGTACACTGTTACTTCACTAATTTGGAATATTCGTTATCTTCAGCAGCAAATATATTGTGTCTAGGGCAGAACATTAGATTCCGAAGCACTGGTATTTGCAGGATAGATTTACAGTTTCATTAAAGGGATTGATAGAAACCTTTCACCAGTATTTAGTATGTAAGTCTAATATAGGAAACACATGGCTGTCACTGTGGATGAGAGCCCACGGGCTTCTGCATTGACACCAAGGGCAGAAGGAATACAGGACATTGATCTCAGGAATTCCAGTGTTCTCTTGGGGCAGGAGCCAGGAGCCAGGAGCAAAGGGACATTCATCTAGCACATACCCCTGTACAGGCAACTTTGAAATCATTCAGTGAGTTTACTTGTTTTCATTGTTAGAGAAAGACAGAATTCACACATAAAATTTCAGTTCAATGGGATTATCAGTTGAAGTAAAACCTAACATTGTAAATGTTCCGCACAAGTCCCATCTGTAATCTTGGTGTCTAAGATCCATGTATGCAGGATGCGGGGAGTAGGATAAATCTTCACCATGTGACCTATAATACACGTAAACAGCTTCCCTAATAACCCAGTTCCTCGTGTTTACATAAAACTATCTTTTGGGGGCTGGAGAGATGGCTCAGCAGTTAAGAGCACTGACTGCTCCTCCAGAGGTCTCGAGTTCAATTCCCAGCAACCACATGGTGACTCACAGCCATCTGTAATGGGGACCTGATGCCCTCTTCTGGTGTGTCTGAAGTGTTGACAGTGTACTCATAGACGTAGACTATATAATTCTTTTTTTAAAAAGCTATCTTTTTGAAGTCAATGGCTTATAAGTCTTCCAGAGCCAGTTTGAGAAAAGGCCAGGGACACCTGTGTTGGTCTTAGTCACAGTAATCAGAAGGGCCTGAGAGCTCCTTTACCTGCTTCAAGTCAGGCTTGATAGGAGCAATTACTGTTCCTTGCTGACTTAATCAGGCACACACAGGTATTCAAGAAACAAACAGGCAATACCTGCCTTTCACAGTCATTGAGCAAGTGGCTTATGCCCTTGCATGTATAAGCAGGGTAGTAGAAAAGCATGTATAAGTAGTAGTAGAAATTCCTTCAACAAATAGAGTCTATGTCATTCAAGGGGACTGAAGCACAGAGGTGTTCAGACATTGTCTACAATCACACAGACTTTGAGTCAGAGTTGATTTTCACGCCTGGCAGTGTAGCCAGAGCCTGTTCTCTACTGCTTCCGGCCCTTCCTCAGCACACAGGACAGGGGATTGTGATGAGGCGAACCCAAGTAACCAGAACTGTAGGATTCCTGAAGAAAATATGTTGTTCTATGGGACTGGGTCAGTGGATAAAGTGGTTGCGGAGCAAATTCGAGGGTCTGAGTTCAGATTCCCAGCATCCACACAAAGGCTGAGGCACAGCATTATAGACTCAGAGACAGCTCTACCCCTGAAGCTCAGTGGCCACAGCCCAGTCTAATCAATGATCTTCAGGTGTGAGAGAGACCCTGCCTCAAAAAACAAGTTGGAAAGCTATTGAGAAAGACAGCAGACATTAACCCCTGGGCTGCACATGGGTGCACACATCCCACATACAGTCAAAGAAGTTGTTTTGAGAAAGTTATACATGGGATATGTTTTGCCTCTGTGTGTGTGTGTATGTGTGTACGTATGTGTGTGTGTAAACCATGGCCCACAGCTCCAGTTATTTCTTCTACTAGAGTAATAAGGATATATTTGAGACCATTAGCAGTGAGTATAGTAAACACTAATTATGATTTTTGTTTTCTTTCTCCACAGTTTCGTGGTTTTCTACAAATGAAAAGATCCTCATTGTTATTTTCCCAATTTTGGCTATACTCCTGTTCTGGGGAAAGTTTGGTATATTAAGTAAGTATTTCAATGCATTTTTCTTCCATTTGTGCATTAGTGATACAATGCATATTTCTAGGGCCATGGTTCCCATCCTATATGTTGTGACCCTTTTGGGGGTTGTATATCAAATATCCTCCTACATATCAGATATTTACATTAGGATTCGCAGCCATCATTATACTTAGGAGGTACCAGTGAAGTGTTTTTCTGTTGGGGGTCACCACAACATGAGGTCCTAAGTGTGTTAACTGTATTAAGTGTCACAGACTTAGGAAGGTTGAGAAGCACTGTGCTTGGGTATTATCAGTGCTAACGAGCTCTGTCTAACTGGCCTGTAGAAAAGGGTCCCTATGCTCTAGGGACCTAGGATTCTGTGCCTCATTTCCCAGTCAGAGCTTGTCTGTGGACAGCCCCGTTTGTGGCCGACAGGAGGAGCTGTGCTCTGTGGCCTTGGCTTTGGCAGCAACTAACCGAATCCCTGAAGGCCAAACCTGCAGTAGTACAGAACTGTCATTACAGGGTAGCCAGTCCCGGGCTTTGTAGTTCAGGCTTAGCTCAGCAATCCACCTACCAGCCTACGGCCATTCCTCCAGGAGCGTGCCGCATTTCCTCGGTGTTTCCATGCGACGTTGGGAGAGAAATTGACTCCATTTGTGAAGTTCTGAGGTGACATACTAATCTTTCAAGCTTTTAAAATGTAAGATCTATTTGCCCCGTAAGCTCCGTAATGTAGTCACTGAGGACCACTAAACACCTATTCAGGTAAGGAGAAAATGGCGCTAATTAAATTTGCTCCACAGCCTCTGGTGAGGCGAATGCTACTGAAATACTGCAGAGGGTGCCTGCTGGATAGATAGTTCATAATGTTCTTTTCTTGGAACGTGAGGCTGTGTCTGAGACATGAAAACCGGCGGGAATCGACTGGCGGTTTATTTGAAGAGTTTTGCGCCATGCGCAGGGCTGTGGAAATGCTTAGTGGTTTCGGAAATGTCCCCAGGTTATGTCTAAATGGACAAAGAGGGGAACAAGGTCTGACAGTGGCAACTGTTGAGACACCGTATCGCCCTTACCTCCAAGACTGCAGACTCGTTTAGAAGTCATCTTAGCATTTCAGTAAGGAAAGGACCGATATGGCCTCAGGCCCTGCTCCATGATCACTGGAGTTAGGGAAACCTTTCAGCCACATTGGCAGACCCAGGCTTTCAGGGCTGTCTTGTGATTCAGGCAGGAAACAGCCTTTTAAGAACCATACAATGATTTCACAGCAGTGCTGTTGAATTTGGGTTGACAGAAGTTTGCTGGTTATGACATTATCATTAGCAACACCATTCTCAGTGGAGTGGATCAGAAATGAATCTCTTTATGATCAGCCATATTTAGACAGTATAAGACTAATGATTATTTTTCTGACTATGGAGTACACTGTGTAAGAAGCTGTCAAATCATCTGTTGGCCAGATATATCCAGAAATAAGGGGTTTTTTTTTCCCCTTCCATCTTCCATTTCTGCCTGTTTTTGTTTCTTTGATGTTTTTCCTCTAGAAAAGGAAATGGTATATTGGCTCATACCGCTTATGTATTTGTACCTCCCTGTGTCCCAGTGTCTCCAGAGTATGGTTCTGGCTGCTTCTATTCTCCTGCTATGGCCGTGTGATGTTTTTATTGAGCTTTCATCTTAATGGGTATTAAAGAAGTTCCCAAATTTTGATGCCGTGAAACTCTGATAAAAACGTATGAGCTCTTAAGGCAGCAGGAATATTTTAAGCCTGCAGATAAACCCTGCCAACATGTGTTCCAGATCCACCCTGTCAATTACAGCTACCTCTGATGAGTACTGCTGTCCGTCATTCATCTCAGGGTCCTGACACTGTTACACTCCTAAAAAAACCTTCCACTAATTTGATGTGTGGGTTAAAAAAAAAATAAAACAAAAAAAAAAAAACCTCTCAGTGTTGTATTAGTGTTATGTTGGATATTTTTAGTATTTTCATTATACCAGTGGCATTTTAAAGACTATGTATATGAACCTGAAGAAATATTTATGGGAAATGTTTGATATTGGTTCATCTTAGACAAGGGAGGAGCCTGAGGGAGAGATAGAGTGGTGTGTTGAAGACAAACCTTTGGACTTGACTCACCCGGCCTGGCCTCACGTTAAAAGTTAAGTAGTTATAATTGCAGCTGAATATTTGAGGAGCTCTTGCTCTGAGGAACCGTCACTCACTGTGCCAAGTTCTCTCACTGAAACCATTGATTTCCCATAGGGACTCTGCCAGTTTTTTTGTGGCTGTTGTTCCTGTTTTGTAGATAAGAGACAGGCAGTTTGTCCACAGTCACCCAGATGTTTCCTGGTCATCCTGGGTTTAGACAGTGTTGTTAACCACCAGATTGTCTGCTTGTCTTGAATGTCGGCAGGAAGGATGGATGAATATCTAGTATACCGCTCTGAGCCTATGAAACTGTTAGTTATAGGACAGAGTGTTGGCTTCACGTGCTGATTAATTCTTCCTGTACCCATGGGGACTGCTGGGCACTGAGCTAAAGGTTTGATGAGTGGAAGTGTGTGCCCCTGCCTGTTGGCATGGAGGCCGCCACACGTCAGTCCATGTCATCAAGATGGTATGTCTGCCTGTCTTGTATTTGGCCCAAATCAATCAAGCAATCAATCAGTTGACTGATCATCCAATCACCATTCCCCTTCACCCTGGTTCTGACATGCTATCCCACCTGTGTGGTCATGCATGTATGTTAGCACAGGACGAAGACTTTTCCTTTCTGGATTTCTGGTTCTTTCTTTACCTTTCACTTTGGTCCGTAGTTGACCACAGGGCATCTCTCTCAATGATCTCTCTGGCTCTGCATGTGAATTTGTGAGGGCACTGCAAGAAGAAGCCTATGCACGTACACCGTTTAGACAGTTCGTTTAACAGAAAGCTGTGTCTTGAAGCACAGCTCAGGGCACCTGTAGTCTTTCCTCGGTGATGGTGTGTGACCTGAGAGTTCTAAGCCGAAGTAAACCCTCTCCTCCATGAGCTGCTTTCGGTCAGGGCGTTTATCACAGCAATTGAAACCTTCAGACAGACCCATTGTCTTGGATCACCTCAAGAGTTAGTCATACTGTGGACCGGCTCCTGGCTGATTTTCGGGGTTCTTCATCTATACTGTGATAGTATAAGGTCTTGCCTGCATTTTGATGGCTGATGGGTGTTTTCAAGTACTACATGGCACTGTAGTTCTTTCAGGCTTAAGGCTCAGCTAAGCATGGATGCTGGCTATCTCTTCTTTGTTTTCCTTTCCTTTAAGCCTCATCCTGTACAGATGATCTTTAGTTCGCACTCAGCCGCATGACCATGAACCTGACTCTGGAGGCTGAGCTCTGCACTACAGTCTTGATAATACCAAAGGAAATTACTGTCCTACAGTGGCCTTCAAAACATGTTGTCAAAACAAGCCGAGCTGGCGGTGTAGTCCTGTGATCCTTAGCATTACAGAGCAAACACCAGAGCTATGGGGCAAGAGCCCGTGAAAAAAATTAAAAATACAGCCAAAAAAAAAAAAAAACCTTTGAAAATATTAAAACTTCCCTACTGTAGCTGTACTTCCCTACTGTAGTAACGTTAATGCTAAATCATACTGCTAAAAAGTCAGTATTTAATGTTGTGTTAAGCGCAACCTGATGCTTTTAGTTTTACTCTGTGACTTTGGAAATGGCAAGCATCCCCCGACACCCCACCCCAGGTAAATTGCCACCTCCCTTCTTAGTTCACATCAGCCTGCAGCCTGTCCACTGTACTTTCAGTTTCGGGTTTCAGAATTCGATGGTGTGTGGGGTGTGTGTGTGTGTGTGTGTGTGTGTGTGTGTGTGTGTGTGTGTGTGTGTTTTATTTGATGTTTTCCATTGAGGAAGTTGGCTTTTGTTGTTAGTGTGTTTTTTGTCATTTTTCCAGAGCCACATCCTCAGGGATGTTCCCATTGTCACAGGGTCCTTACTTCATTCATGATACTGAGTTCACCTTCCCTGAGCTGCCCGTCTGTCTCTTGAGTGGCTCTCCATGGTGGCAGTGTCTGCATCCCCACAGTCCTCCTTCTGTAACTCTGCTTAGGGCCTATTTGAATGTCATACACTGTGTTCACAGTTGCCATTTCTGGTCCCGTTCACCCCCCTCTTGCCCAGTTTCCTTTTTGGATGATACATTTGAGTGCCTTTGGGCTTATTACTGGAGACATCATAACCAGGTGCTTGGCTGTCTGCCCGAACTGAGCATAACCATGCAGTGGCTGGTCTTCGGTAGTTGTGACACGATGACATTTTATTTATATCCATATTGTGAGGTGTGTATTAAAGACGTCTCATGAAGCATACTTCATGGACAAGTCTCTGGTTGCACTTTGGTAACGAAACTTCAAACAGTGTTTGGAGGACTTGAGTCACACAAGTAAACCACGGGATGTGCGCATGCCAGAACTGGTAAAGTGGGAGCTGCTGGGATGTATTTCTGTGGATTCTAGACATTCTTCATTTGCTTTTCTTTCTCATCCCCACCCACAATTGCCCCCACGAGGAATTTGGTTATCACTTGGTGCTATTTGGGGAAATGTTGTTAACAATCATTGTTGGGAATGGAGGAAATCAATTCACCATCACAAGAGCCTTGAGGTCTCACGTAAGTCCTCAAAGCCTAGATTAACGAAAGTTAACAGGGCCTCTGAAAGCACTTGTAAAAGAAGTGATGTGATAGGGATTTTTTCTTACTGAATAGGAAAAATAATTCTGGAGAAATGAGGACAAACACTACATTGCCGTGGAGAGTTCTATTCAAATAAGAGGACAAAGATATCATTCTGACAAGTATTATTACAGAAAGCCAGTCAGCGACCTAGTGGCTGACCCCTAATCATAATGTGAATTTATGCTAAGTTTAATGTGGATTCTATTCAACAGTGTTAGGCTCGGTCCTTCCCTGTAGTGCTCATACCATCGCCAAGCCATGTCGTTATTCAGTGACTTTATTGTAGGAAGAACCGGGCCAAGCAACAGCATAGCTTTCTACTCTTACAGAAATGTGGTCACCAATCCCTTTACACTGGACAACACTGCTCTTCAATATCCTCTGAGGTTCTGGAACCTTCCATTAGACCAGAATAATTTGTCACTGGGAGATGTCTGCTGGACGTTCCCTTCTGTTGTGCTCATATATTTAATATTAAAATAAAAAATAAAGCTGGGTTTTTTTTTTCCCCTAGGCCTGTGGACAAGGAATGTGATCTTTTGTAGTGTTCATCCTGATAAACTTATTTCATCAGAGAAGTTGGGTCGGATGTGGAATTTATTATGGGTCTCTGACTCACTTAAGGGCGAATAAACACTTTATACATGGCAGTTCGCTTTTCTCCAGCACCATTTCCACAAGGCCTTCGTCAATGTGTGTGTGTGTTTAAATAATGAAATTGTACGTTGATTTTAAAAGTTATCATACGTACTCTATCAAATTATATTGAAAATAATATTGGTTTCTTCCCAACGGACGCCAAAGGATCCTAAATTACTTTGCCAGAGTTATCTGAAAAGAACAGTATAATAATTAAATCGATGGTTTGTCCCCCTTTATGATTTACTCTTAATCTGATATAAATTTTATCTCCCTCTGTCTCTGTATACCTTCTGTCTCCTCTCAATAGTCATGTGGCTAGGGACTATTTGAATGTCGTGTCTTTTGAGTAAGTGTTAGATTTTTCTAGGTAGCCTACAGTCCGCATGGGTCTGTGTGGCTGTTCTGTAACTCATTTTTAAAGGATCGTAAAAATTTAACATGATAGATTTGATTTAACCCCAAATTGGCTTGGTTATTTTACTAGATTTCTTCAGCCACAACTCATGTGCCCTCTTACTATTTGCTCTGTGTCAGTGGCAGAGACCTGAAAAATTGTGTTTGTTCATATCATTAACCCCTCGTTCAAGTTGCTAGAAGAGCTCATAACTTCTATGATCACTGGGCTCTCAAAGGTCTAGTATGTAAGGAACTAAGACTAGACTAGACCTATGCTTTCTGAGGATTGGTAGTACTTAATTCTTGTTGAATAAAGCAATCTGTTACTTGTTCCTTAATATATATATACTAATATATATAATATATAATAATATATACTAATATATAATATATAATAATATATATACTAATAATATATAATATATAATATATATACTAAATATATATACTAAATATATATACTAAATATATACTATATATATATATATATATATATATATATATATATATATATATATATATATAAGAATTCTGGGCGAGGCATGGTGGCACATACTTTAATCCCAGGCTGGTCTGCAAATTGAGTTCCAAGCCATCCAGGGTTACATAGTGAGACCCTGTCTCCAGAAACAAAGCAAGACCTTAAATGCCGTTATTTCTTATGTATGTTAAGCGTTGATTTCAGGAGTTTTGGCAGAGGGAAAATCTTAAAAGCACACACATTGTTGGAATCACATGGATTATTCTGCTACACTACAAAATTATACTAGGAAGTTCGATAGGAGCCTGCTGTTAAGAAAACATTAAACTTTAAATTAGGATTGGTATGCACCTTTAATCCCAGCACTTGGGAGGCAGACACTGGCAGATATCAGTGAGGTAAGGGCAACTTGGTCTATATAGTGAGTTCTAGGACAGCCAGGGCAACACAAAGAAACCCTGTCTTGGAAAAAAAGGGAAGAAAACAAGAGGAGGAAGAATACACTGAGATTATTTTTATCTTAAATGTTGGGTAAATTGCTTTAATCCATGTCGTCTCTGTCGTGTTTAATGGCTCGATAAATTGTATAAATAGGGATAAATCTACTGGCTAAGCAACAAGAAGAGATCACAGCAGAAACCCGTGAGATTGTTGGGTTCTATGGGATCTCATTGTAGTAACTCGGCTAAGTAGGTAGCCTTCCGTCCCTGCTGTGAGGACCAGCTGAATGTGGCCTTTGTGAGCAAAGACTCCCTCTGAATGTTTGCTCAAGAAACACAAATGTTCTTCATTGCCTGGGATTCCTTAGGACCAAGTAATATATTTGCTTCAATAGCTAATTTAATAAAATACCTAATTTAAGAAAATTAGGTAACCTGGAAAATAGTAGTTGAACCAGTGACCAAGAACTAACACAACATTCAACCATAGATTACCCGAAAGACTTTGATGTAATATTTCGTAGTGTTTTTTTAATTAATTAATTAATTAATTAATTTACTTTTGCTATTGTTGTCGTTATTTACTCTGCCTACCAAGCCCAAAGGGGATGAAGTTTATGTGCTGTTCAGACTTTTATTTTTACTAAGAATGATACCAGCCAGTGTTTCTGTAGGAAACTAGACTGTATTCTAAATTCTTGTTACTTTATTTTAATTGCTCATGTTTTTGTATTTAACCTGGAAGAGTCGCTAATGAATGCTTGACTGATTGTGGTGCATTTGAAACAGCTTTTATGTTGCGACTTTTGCAGAGTTTTCATGCTATATTTAGAGAGCAGTATATATATTGAATTAGATGGGAAGGGAAACATGTGTTTCTGCCTTTCTGAGGTAGGTCTTTGTCTTTTGTGACCCAGACACTCAGTTTCTTTCTAGTTGGTATCTTGAGTTTTGAAAGTGGGGAAGCTGTGAAAACCCCTGAGGAGGCAGGGGTGGGACTGAACAGTCATCTTGTGAGCTTTAGGACTAGATAGACGTAACCGACCCGACCAAAGCCCAGGGATCTTGCCACATGATGTGCTCTGGTTCCTAAGAGTGTCAGTGACTCAGATTTGTGGACCACTGTGTCCTCTGAAAGTGATTAGATCTGAGATTGTAATCAAAAGAATGACTGGGAGGCTCTCTAGTTAGCTTTACCTGTCAGCCAAAAGTCCTGAGAAGGGACAGTTGAGGGAATGCCTAGATCAGATTGGCCTGTAGTGAATTGTCTTGATTGATAATTCATGTAGGAGGGCCAAGCCCACTGTGGGCGGCCCAATTCCCTGTACAGATGTGGTCCTCAGCTTTATAAGACAAGTCATGGGGTTGGGGATTTAGCTCAGTGGTAGAGCACTTGCCTAGGAAGTGCAAGGCCCTGGATTTGATCCTCAGCTCTAAGAAAAAAAAAGAAAAAAAAAGATATTCAGCCAAGCAGGAGGAGCCAGGAAGCAGTGTTGCTCCCTAGTTTCTAGTTCAAGTTCCAGGGTGAGTTCCTTCCCTGATGCTCCTCAGTGGCGGACTGTAATCAGTAAGCTGCAGTAAGCCCTTTCCTCTCCTCAGCCGTTCTTCGTGAGTGTGTTTTATCACAACAGAAAAGGAACTACAACAGTAGAGTCATAAAAGTCCTTAGGTGTCTCCATGATAGAGTTTTATTACGGTCGTTAAGTATTTTCCTGATTTTGTTGTATTTAACCTGTTCATCGTTTCAGTAAAACAAAATTAAAACCAAATACAACATTTAAAACAATTCCCAACTGTATTAGTAACTTTCTGTGGCTGTGATAAAATGTCACGAGCAAAAACAGTTTAAAGAAGAAAGAGATATTTATCTTGACTTATGGTTCTAGAGGGAAAGATCATAATGGCAGAAAAATATGGCAGCCATGAAGCAGAGAGCCCACATCTTCAGTTTTAAACACAAAGCAGGTGGGGGTGGGGAGAGGAAAGGGGGGAGGGGGAGGGGGAGAAGAAAGGGGGATATATAAACTCTTAAAGCCTGCTTTTAGCGACCTGTTTCCTCCAGCAAGGCTCCATGACATAGAAGTTGCATTACCGTTCCCAACAGCACACCGAGTGCCTGAGCCTGTGAGGAACATTTCTGATCCAAACCGTCACAGCCCCTTGGTTGCCAGCAAACAGGATGTCATTTTGCAGGCGGCACCAGAAGCATGTTATCTCTCACCCTGCAGCTCTCTGTGCCTCAGTCTTATTTCTGGTAACCTTTAATGGCTTTCCTTCCTTCCTTTTTTTTTTTTTTGTACCTTTTTTTTTTATTAACTTGAGTATTTCTTATTTACATTTCGAATGTTATTCCCTTTATCGGTTTCCGGGCAAACATCCCCCTAATCCCTCCCCCTCCCCTTCTTTATGTTCCCCTCCCCACACTTCCCCCATTGCCACCCTCCCCCCAACAATCACATTCACTGGGGGTTCAGTCTTAGCAGGACCAAGGGCTTCCCCTTCCACTGGTGATCTTACTAGAATATTCATTGCTACCTATGAGGTCAGAGTCCAGAGTCAGTCCATGTATAGTCCTTAGGTAGTGGCTTAGTCCCTGGAAGCTCTAGTTGTTTGGCATTGTTGTTCATAAGGGGTATCAAGCCCCTTCAAGCTCTTCCAGTCCTTTCTCTGATTCCTTCAACGGGGGTCCTATTCTCAGTTCAGTGGTTTGCTGCTGGCATTCACCTTTGTATTTGCTGTATTCTGGCTGTGTCTCTCAGGAGAGATCTACATCCGGCTCCTGTCAGCCTGCACTTCATTGCTTCATCCATCTTGTCTAATTGGGTGGCTGTATATGTATGGGCCACATGTGGGGCAGACTCTGAATGGGTGTTCCTTCTGTCTCTGTTTTAATCTTTGCCTCTCTATTCCCTGCCAAGGGTATTCTTGTTCCCCCTTTTAAAGAAGGAGTGAAGCATTCACATTTTGATCATCCATCTTGAGTTTCATGTGTTCTATGCATCTAGGGTAATTCAAGCATTTGGGCTAATAGCCACTTATCAATGAGTGCATACCATGTGTTTTTCTGTGATTGGGTTACCTCACTCAGGATGATATTTTCCAGTTCCAACCATTTGTCTATGAATTTCTTTTTTTTTTCAGTTACTACTGTACTTTATTGTGTTCAACCAAATCACCATGTTACAAAAATAGCAAGCTGCCATAATAAAAAATAAGGCTCCTCTATCCAGCACCAGATAGCATCATTTTACTTTCAAGCCTAGAAATTGCACACTTGTATATAAACCAACCGAAGATGAGGATTGAGAGTTCATCTTGGTGGATTTTTCCTTTGATGAATATGAAGTGTCCTTCCTTATCTTTTTTGATGACTTTTAATTGAAAATTGATTTTATTTGATATTAGAATGGCTACTCCAGCTTGCTTCTTCTGACCATTTGCTTGGAAAGTTGTTTTCCAGCCTTTCACTCTGAGGTAGTGTCTGTCTTTGTCTCTGAGGTGTGTTTCCTGTAGGCAGCAGAATGCAGGGTCCTCATTGCGTATCCAGTTTGTTAATCTATGTCTTTTTATTGGGGAGTTGAGGCCATTGATGTTGAGAGATATTAAGGAATAGTGATTATTGCTTCCTGTTATATTCATATTTGGATGTGAGGTTATGTTTGTGTGCTTTTCTTCTCTTTGTTTTGTTGCCAAGACGACTAGTTTCTTGCTTCTTCTAGGGTATAGCTTGCCTCCTTATGTTGGGCTTTACCCTTTATTATCCTTTGTAGTGCTGGATTTGTAGAAAGATATTGTGTAAATTTGGTTTTGTCATGGAATATCTTGGTTTCTCCATCTATGTTAATTGAGAGTTTTGCAGGATACAGTAACCTGGGCTGGCATTTGTGTTCTCTTAGGGTCTGTATGACATCTGTCCAGGATCTCCTGGCCTTCATAGTTTCTGGCGAAAAGTCTGGTGTGATTCTGATAGGTCTGCCTTTATATGTTACTTGACCTTTTTCCCTTACTGCTTTTAATATTCTTTCTTTATTTTGTGCGTTTGGTGTTTTGACTATTATGTGACAGGAGGTGTTTCTTTTCTGGTCCAATCTATTTGGAGTTCTGTAGGCTTCTTGTATGCCTATGGGTATCTCTTTTTTTAGGTTAGGGAAGTTTTCTTCTATGATTTTGTTGAAGATATTTACTGGTCCTTTGAGCTGGGAGTCTTCACTCTCTTCTATACCTATTATCCTTAGGTTTGATCTTCTCATTGAGTCCTGGATTTCCTGTATGTTTCGGACCAGTAGCTTTTTCTGCTTTACATTATCTTTGACAGTTGAGTCAATGATTTCTATGGAATCTTCTGCTCCCGAGATTCTCTCTTCCATCTCTTGTATTCTGTTGGTGAAGCTTGTATCTACAGCTCCTCGTCTTTTCTTTTGATTTTCTATGTCCAGGGTTGTTTCCATGTGTTCTTTCTTGATTGCTTCTATTTCCATTTTTAATTCCTTCAACTGTTTGATTGTGTTTTCCTGGAATTCTTTCAGGGATTTTTGTGTCTCCTCTCTATGGGTTTCTACTTGTTTATTTATGTTTTCCTGGAATTCTTTCAGGCATTTTTGCGATTCCTCTCTGTAGGCTTCTACTTGTTCTCTAAGGGAGTTCTCCACGTCTTTCTTGAAGTCCTCCAGCATCATGATCAAATACGATTTTGAAACTAGATCTTGCTTTTCTGGTGTGTTTGGATATTCCATGTTTATTTTGGTGGGAGAATTGGGCTCCGATGATGCCATGTAGTCTTGGTTTCTATTGCTTGGGTTCCTGCGCTTGCCTCTTGCCATCAGATTATCTCTAGTGTTACTTTGTTCTGCTATTTCTGACAGTGGCTAGACTGTCCTATAAGCCTGTGTGTCAGGAGTGCTGTAGACCTGTTTTCCTGTTTTCTTTCAGCCAGTTATGGGGACAGAGTGTTCTGCTTTCGGGCGTGTAGTTTTTCCTCTCTACAGGTCTTCAGCTGTTCCTGTGGGCCTGTGTCTTGAGTTCACCAGGCAGGTTTCTTGCAGGGGACAAGTTGGTCCTTCCTGTGGTTCCAAGGCTCAAGTTTGCTCGTGGGGTACTGCCTAAGTCCTCTCCGAGGCGGCAGCAACTGGGAAGATCTGCGCCGCTCTTTCCGGGAGCCTCCATGCACCAGGGTTCCAGATGGCATTTGGTGTTTTCCTCTGGCGTCTGGACGTGCGCAGAGTGCAGTCTCTTCTGGCCTCCCAGGCGCGCCCGCCTCTCTGAAGGTTCAGCTCTCCCTCCCACGGGATTTGGGTGCAGAGAACTGTTTATCCGGTCTGTTTCCTTCAGGTTCCGGCGGTGTCTCAGGCAGGGGTCCTGCCGCTCCTGGGCCCTCCCCTACGGGAACCCAGAGGCCTTATACAGTTGCCTCTTGGGCCAGGGATGTGGGCAGGGGTGGGCAGTGTTGGTGGTCTCCTCTGCTCTGCAGCCTTAGGAGTGCCCACCTGACCAGGCGGTGAGGTCTCTCTCCCACGGGGTTTGGGAGCAGAGAGCTGCTGCGGGCCGGGATCCGAGGGTGTGGGTCCTTCCTTTTTTTAATGAAAAAGAAAAACTTCAATCATTAACGAAACAACAAGGTTAATAGAGAACAAAAGAAAATGTGGTGAGACTACCAGTTTGAAACATTTTGTCTCAGCGAAGGAAACGGCACCTGAGACTGAGCCTGCATCAGGACCAGTGATGCCCTTCATGGATACTCTTGAACCCTGGCAGTGTTTTCATTTCAGCAACTTAGTAGACATTTGTGGATTTTTCTTGGTTGGGATTCTACACGGATATGACTTGTTTATTGCTTGTTCTGTTCTCATTTTAAAATTACATTACCTAGATTTTCCAGTTGTCTTACTGAGTTTTCAAAAAGGACATTTGTTTCCTCCGTTTTTCTCTCTATGTAGCTAAGTCTTACCAGCATTGTGTGTGCTCTGCTGTGTTCTGGATTTGGGGTGATTTTGCTCCTCGGTGGAAAATTGAAAGTGTCTTGGAGCACACTGATTGCTGGGTAGGGAAGGGGGACTCTGATTGGCATCTAATACGCAGAGTCCAGGTATGCTGCCACATTCTATGCACAGATCGACTGCTTGGGGGGGGGGCGTGCAACGGCTTAATGACGCTTCAGGTTAGAAGGACTTTTGTATGTAGTTTGATTGTATAAAGTGCCGGGAATAAACTGTCAGCTCCCCCTTCAGCATCCACATCCGCATGGCCATGACTTAGAGAAATACATGGGGATAGGAGGCTGGGGGTAAGGAGAGTTTTCCCACTCACCGACAGTTGTTAGTTTCCGTCTCACATTGTGTGTTACAGAAATGGCATCACTTGCCACTGACTTATGTAACCCTTTGTTTTTCCCTTAAGCACTCAAATACAAGTCCAGCCATACGAATAAGAGAATCATTCTGCTGCTGGTTGCCGGGCTGGCGCTCACACTCATCGTGGTTGTTGGCGCCATCCTTTTCATCCCGGGTAAGCTGTGAGTTGACGCGAGCCAGCATGCTAGGGGGGCATGGATTGGGTTTTAGGGCCCCTGTGACAGGTTGTGGCAAGTGATGTGGTCTGAGTTCTTTCTCTCAAGGGCTGATTCCCCCTCTGGGGACCCTGGGGGAGAAGACTTGTCATTGCTGTTGTAGCTTCTGGTTTACAGACAGTGCTTAGCTAGTAGAGTAGCCCCCATCACTGCCTCCTGCTGATTGATCTCTGTGTCCTCTGGGTCCATATGAGGCCCGCCTCCCTGATCGCCTCTGCAAGGACACTAACTAGGTATTCAGGCACTCACTCAATTCAGGTCAGATCTTCTTTGTCCACCACAAATTTGTTCTGACACGTGAGGTCGGATTACCTATTCCTACAGGAAGGTGGGATATACCCAGAGCCTCTGTTCATCCACTGTGGATGCAAAGCTCCCTGGTTAAGATGTGGATGTGGGCATGAACAGGAGCTGTGCCTGTCTGAAGTAGTCATTGCAGCTGAGAGGGGGAAGTGTGAGTGGGAAATAGAAGCAGGGAGAAGTCGGGAGGGAAAGCCAAGCCTGGGGCTCTCCATGGCAGACCCTATCGCGCCACCACCAGCTCTTGGGGACACTGCGGCACAGGAGGAGGGGCTTTGGAACAGATTTGGCAGCATGTGTATGGTGAGGGCCCTGGGAAGTGAAGAAATTAGGAGACCATGTGAAAGAGCAGCTGGTTTGGCTTGTGGGGGGAGGGGGCAGGCTGAATACTGAGAATGAATGGATGGTGGAAGGTGAGGTCAAGTTTATCATCTGGAATTACGTAAGGCAGTTAAAGAGTGAAAAACAAAGACTCAGCATGTTAAGACACGAATCCTTTAGTTTGGCCTTAAATGACAGAATAAGAAGTAATTACTTTGTATGGACTCGAGGAGGACATTTTAAGCCGTGAACGGCTTAATAAGGTAGCACTGAGATTAAAACATTTACTAGAATAAGCATATAACTTCACGAAGAAGTATGTAAGATTAAACAGCTTAAATACATGTATTGACTAACAGGAGAGAAGCCCGTGAAGAACGCTTCTGGTCTTGGCCTCATTGTAATCTCCACAGGAATATTAATACTGCTTCAGTACAATGTGTTTATGACAGGTGAGTCTTTGCTCTTACCATCTGATTTTTGCCTTTTTCCTTAAAAAAAAAATACTTGGTAAAAACATTCTCTCATGGTTTAACAGTTCGGTAAAGGCTGTGTTATTCCATTGTCCCTTGTACTCTTAGTGACATTTCCCATGAATTAAGGTTGCTAGGTCTTCTCAAAAATCATTTTGTAGAAAGCAGTTTTCTTACATATTTGATGACCTCAGTATAATTTTGAAGTATGGTGTATAATTTTTAACAGCTATTGCAGGTTCTAATTTTGGGGGATTTTTGTAGCTGGAAGTCACTATTAGAAGCACTCTTTTTTTTTCCCCCTCTTTTAGCAAACCTTTGCAGTAGAAAGACTGGTTCTGTGAGGTGGGATTATAAGTCACAGATTTCAGAAACATTGGTAACACTGAATTGTGTAGCTGTTCTAACTGTAGTCGATATTATTTTTGTGCATTTAAAAATAAGTCAAGGTCATATTTTTGTTACTGTTAAAGAGTCTCATTGAGCACCGAATCCCTAGGCTGCATTTAAAGGTTCATTAGAAAGGCACAGATCTTGTCCCCCCATAGAGTATAGAGGTTATGTCTGCGTGCTAGGTTTTGTACTCTCCCCCAGGAACAGTTGTGTGCATGTGTAGAAGCCACGCATAACAAGCCATTCATACCGCGCAACTTATAAATGTAACAACATTGCTTCAGGATTTTAGTAAAAACCGCCAGTTCCTCCCAGATAGATGCCAGACAGTAAAAGCTTGCAGATTGTGTGAGTCTGGGGCTGACATCCCCATGCGAAGGTTAGCTGGGAAACACGTCATCTGGCGAGGGACTGCAGCCCAGCTCTGAGTGAGTCGAACGGCCACAGGACTGATTGCAACATCAGAATCTCAACACATTTCTGCTGTGCCCTTTTCCTCCCCCAGCTTTTGGAATGACCTCTTTCACCATTGCCATATTGATCACTCAAGTGCTGGGCTATGTCCTTGCTGTGGTCGGGATGTGTCTCTGCATCATGGGTGAGTCACACTCTTCTGTGTTTCTGAACTGAAGCTGAGTTTCAGTTAAGTTAGAGCTCTTACTTTCTCTCCTCCTCCTCCTCCTCCTCCTCCTCCTCTTCCTCCTCCTCCTCTCCTCCACCTCTTCCTCTTCTTCCTCCTCCTCCTCTTCCTTTCTTCTTCTTCTTTTAACTCAGTGGAATTTTCTGTTAGAATACTTGTGGGTTCATAGAAAAACCCAGTGGAAAGTACAGAGTTACCATGTACACCCCCCTTTTTCTATTCCCCATAGACACACAGCTTCCCTAAGCATTTCCCACTGGTGCAGTGGCTGAACCAACATAGAGACAATCATTCCCACCTCACATTAGTAGCTTATGCGGTGCTTGGTAACTAGTGTTGTACAGTACAGTCTGTGGCTGTGACAGATGTGCAGGGACATGTATGCTGCCCGTTGTGATCTCACCTGGAATAACCTGCCCCCCATGTTATTCTTGTCCACGTGTCCCTCCCCCTGACCTCTGATTCCCGACACCACTGATCTTTTTAACTTTCCACGTAGTTTTGTGTTTTTCAAAACGCCTTAGAGCCAGATTTTTACTTGTAAGGAAGGTACAGATCTTGTCTACACACAATACGGAGGTTATGTGTGTGCCTTTCCATGCCTTCATTTTCAAATATAAATCTCAAGTTTCCTCCATGTCTTTTTATAGCTTAATAGCTCATTAGTGCTGGAAAATATTGTTGCCATAATGTGTTTAGTATTTTGCATTCACCTACTGAGGGGCCATCCTGGTCGCTTTCCTCTTTTTATGACAGATGAATAAAGCTACTGTAAACATCAATGAGCATGTGTTTTTGTGGACATAAATTTTCAGCTCTAGTTGGCGAAGTACCAAGGGCTGTAATTTTTGCATTGTATGGTAAGGTACAGTTAATTTTTGTAGTAAACTGGCAAACTCAGTTTGGTGACACCATCAGGGAGGGATATTTTGCTTCTCCACATGTTTTTCAGCATTTGGAATTTTCAGTGTTTCTTTTTCAACACCTCCCACCCCATACACACAGGGACACACACACACACACACACACACACACACACACACACACACCAGTACAAATAGTATTTTTCCCAACTCTACAAGAATCCTGCCTATATATAGCTTATGAGATGACTGCTCTCAGCCAGCTATGCGCCTGTATCTGTGGGAAAACTTGTCAAATAACCAGGCTCTTACTTGAATGGCGCCTTTGACTTTTCCTTCTCTTTACCTTGACTTGATTTTTCACTAATCTTGGTACAGTAAGAATACATTATGTTAAAAATGCCTTTTCCCTATTAATAATTAATCTACTTTGGTGAGCTAGTAATAAAGGCATTTGTATACCGTTGTGCATGTAGATAAAGGTTTTACTGGCCACGAGACTAAAACACAGTGTCCTTGCTGCTGGCGTTGCTGGGGTGTAGCTCAGTGGCAGTACTGTTGGCCAAGTATGTAAGTCTGGAGTCGGGAATCTACCACACCTAAAGAAAAAAAAATACTTGATCTTATTAGTTATTGTTGATTGCTCTGAATCGAGATTTCTTTACATGCATTTTATATGCATTTCTAACAATATTTCATTTGTTTCTGCAGCTTGTGAACCAGTGCACGGCCCCCTTTTGATTTCAGGTTTGGGAATCATAGCTCTAGCAGAATTACTTGGACTAGTTTATATGAAGTTTGTCGGTAAGTTAATCTTACTTTTTAAGCCTCCGCAAAGCGTTTCAGATATTTGGAAAATGAATTTAGTGCATCCCTCCAGCTGAGGGTAGAAATCTCTTGATGTCTCCAAAATTGAAAAAAAAATATACAATATATATACAAAATATATACAAAAATATATCCAGTTAAAGAGGGAGAAGCCAGGCGGATTTATGCAGTTTTAGTTACAAACTAAGAAAGAAAATGGCTCGGCGTGTTAGGAGATAGAAAGGTTTTTATAAGCGTAAGAAGATACCTTTGGAGGCTCCAAGTTAATTAGTATGAAAGGTCCATTCATGTCTCAGGTTCCTCTTGGGGAGTCCTTTGCCCCTTTGGTCTTTGTATATACACTGCTTGCATACACAGACACCCCTCCAGAGAGAGGAACTGAAAATTAAAGCCTGTCATCTAGTGCACTTCTTTAAAACGTTTCTAGTGAAAAACCCAGTATATTAAAAGAGACCTTTAAACTCAAGATTTTACTGCCTTTAACACCAGCTTTTAGAAAGCGTGGACTTGGGTTCACCATTTGGTGCTTAAACTGTCAATCTCAAATATGGGGTCTCTGCATTCTTATTATGAACATGTATAGACATAGGTGAGTGCTTTTAGTGGGTCCTTGCCTAAGCCACACCTGACCCCAGCCGTGAGATTTATGACTCTCCCTTAAAAGGAGTAGTTTGTTATTTTTATGAAACCTAGCACACTCTTCATCATGGAAGAAGAAACCCAAAAGTTATGTCATTGAAACAAATCAGTATTTCCAATGTGCACTTAGAAGAACTTCTTCTAAAAATGAGTACAAGAAGTCAAATAGGATGGTTAGCAAATTTTTCATAGTATTTCATAAGATTTTCAAAAAGTTTTTCACCTTTATTTCTGAACTTTATTTCTTAATCTCTGATCATGAAATTTGATCTATTATTTATTTATACATATAAATAAATAAACATGTGTATATATATATATATTCTTTTCTCTTTAATGTCATTATGTAAACATCTCCAAAGTCCAGCTGCCTTTAGCTTGTGTGTTCATAAGTATTAGTTGCTCCTTACGGAGTTTTCCTGACTTTGTACCACATAAAGCATAGCTAAGACATCTGTAGCCGGCTGGTGTCCCAGAGCTGACTCCGTTGCCTTGAATTCGGATGCATGTTCTATTTTTGTTAGTCTTCCAATCAGCCTGTGTCTGGACTTGGGAGCTGACACCGCTGATTTCGTTGCTCCCATGAATGCTAAGAACAGTGTGTGACCTGTAGTATTCACACAGCTCCGATGCAGTGGGCTTAGGTGTCTCTGGCTGACGGTCAGCTCTCAGCTCTTAACTTTTCCCTCTGTATCTGGAATGCATCCTTTTGTCCCCATCAAGAGTTCTGTTCTGTATACCTACCACGAGCACTGCCATTGGTCCAGTGGCTGCCTTCTGCCTCTGATCTCGAACTTCCTCCATGGCTTATATCTCTGTGACGCTCATAAAGCCACAGTCATTGTCCATGGTACCGAGTTACATTCAAGCGGAGTGAAAGCGAAATCAAAGTACCCGAGGTGTTTTTATGATGATTTGCTAGATAAATAGACTATATGTAATATAAGAATGTAGTACGGTTTTATTGAGCCTATCCTAAATTAACTTTTCACGTCCACTTGTCTGACACCAGAGTGGAGAGAGACACCTTCGGTCAGTTGAAAGGCAAGAAGAAAAGGTACAGGACGACTGCTCTTGAGAAATGGTGGTAGACTAGGACAATGAATGTGTCGGGCTTATGTGTTCTGACTGCTTAAATCTAAACATCCATAGCATTAAGGTTGCAAATTTGAGCATTCTTATCAGAGAGGGAAAGCCGTGCTTCCAAAATAAGTCCTGCTCACTGCAGACGCCTTTGTAGAAATGGGTGACTTCTGATTTAAATGCAATAAAATTTACAGAAACTTTGTTTGAAAACGTTCTCTTTCTAAAAGTTAGTCAATATCCCTGGGGTAATCACAACTTCTATGCTTTTCATTATTTCTGAGTTTAAATTTGTAGCCTTAATTGCAATTTTAAGGGATAATGATTTTAACGTTTGCTTTCTACATAGCAAAGTATAATTTTTGAATTGTATTACGCTTTTTTTTCTTAGGAGAGGGATTTTAATTGTATGAAGTCAGAAAATTATAACTTAATCCGAGCACATAGGGAAGATTAACAGAAGCTAACTGTACTCACTGTAGCAGCGCTTGTTCCTGCACAGGGCAACTGGAGTCATTCTCTGTGTGGCACAGGGGTGGTTTGTTTTTAAAGCCTTTACTGCTTGGTGCCGTGCAAGGGCAAGGCACAGCGGCTCTGCTGGGAGTCAGGACTGCGTTCTGCCACAGCGTCTCAGGTTCTCTGAGACGATCCAGAAGCACGCATAGACTGTGTGTGTAATTATTCACACAGCTTTTCTTGTCCGTGTTTGCAAGCCGTCTATAAATCACTAGAAAAATTGTTCCCGAGAAGTCGAAAGCCTGAAAACACATTTATGGAGTGTAGTCAGGTATTGTAGAGTGAGAGCAACATATACCAGGAGTCATTGCAAGACTGTAAGTAAGCACGTGTGGAATGCTTAAAGCTTTGGAGTTTTGAGTTCGGAAGAAACAAAAAAAGTTGACTATGGAAGCCCAGGCTCAGGACACATGATAGCAACAGACCAATCACGCCCTTTGTTTATCACATGGCTTATATCACCATCAGAGAGAATTAACCCAGGTAAACTTAACTCCCGTACACTTAGTTCTGTAACACCTCAGGATGGTGACTGACTAGTGACCCTCATAGCCGCTGTTCCTATAGTTCTGTTTCAGAATGAGCTGGCCACATTAGCTTGAAAGGGGGAACTTAGCAGCCATCTACTGCTAGTGGAGAGGAGGCTAGCACAACACAGCGCCCCCTAGAATCACTTACGGTGAATACATTTATGAACATGAATATAACTCTGAAATGTTATCTCAGACCCTTGTTGTATGCAGTATTCCTGAGGAGATGAAAAGATTTCCCATATAGGAAAACAGTGACAGGTCAAAGCACACGGATAACCCCAAAATCCAACTTGGGGATCCAGTGAGTTCTATTGGGGTTACTTACAGGAGCACTGGCATTACCAAAAGCCCACTCTAGCATGGGTGGCAAAAGGCCGGTGAAAACTAGAACCCTACCCAGCCTTCAGGCAGCTCAGCAGGTTGGGGTGTCCCATGCAGACAGTACAGTTGCTCTGAGCTTCTTCCAGGCAGCTCAGATGATCTGTTTTTCTAGGCCGCTTGTCTGGTCTGAGTCTCTTCTAGGCCGCACATCTTGTCTGAGAGTGACTATAAACTGGGAGAGGGACGAGCTCAGTGAATCTGGTCAGTTTCAAGGGCTTCCAGGAGCATTTTTTTTCCCACTCCTTATGCCTAAGGCGGTTTTAATCTCAGAGGAAACCGCTACACAAGAACACTTTGTATCACCAATCAAAAATTTAGATAGCTCCCTTGCTTTACAAAACTTACATGTAGGGCATGGTTCTTGAGGAGCGTTGTGGAGACAGTGTCTTGATGGTCACCGTGTTCTAACTCAGCTTAGTTCACTGGGGAGCCTGCTGGGTGTGGTATCCCTCCCCTTACTTCACTCTCTACCACTTTGAATAGAGGTCGCCTTTTTGCTTGGATTTGAGAAACAAACCCTCCCAGAGCGCCACCACAATGAAGGTCACTCATTTAAAGCCATCCGTGGCTCTCAGAGACACACAGAGCTCCTGTGGCCCGGTGCATAACTGGCTTCACAGGATAGGACATCATGTGGCTTAGGTGTTGGTAGGACACAGCACACCTGAACCATCTCATTGCTCTCAACAACCAGCATTGGTTTGCTCTGCTGTCCTTTTTGGTCCCTGGCATCCGACCCTACAGTCATTAGTAACTCTCTCACCCTCACCATTAGGTCCCTATTTTATTTTTCAAAATTTAATTTATATTTCACTTTTAGTAGTCAGGCGTATGTATAATACAAAGTGTAGGACTGGGCAGTAATACGCCGTGTGTTTGTCCCAGGATACACCCATCACTAGTGGTCAGTGAATAAAGTTGGAACAGCCTGGAGAGAATCTCTGCTGAAATATTTATATATTTATCAGAGTCAAACACTGTTGTCGTGTGTGGGGTGGTTTGCTTCCTCATTCTTTTCTAAATAGTGAGCTTTAATTCAATGGACCTTCTTACATCAACAAATTTCTTGAGGAAAATTGATACTCTGAAATCTTGCAGTTACCAGTGATTTTTTTTTTGAAGAAAAAGAAGTTTCAATTGATTTAATTCTCAAAGACACCAGTAGGGAAGATTAATTGCTATTTAGTCATCCTCAGATCAGAACGTTTTAGTGGTATAATTTTAGCAGTGCAGACCACCAAAAGCCAAGGAGTTATCTTTAGGATGCATTGCCCTCTCTCTTTAAATAATACTCTTATTTTATATGAATACTGTATTTATATCATTTCTGCCCTGCCTCTCCTCTTTTGGTGCACTGCCTCAAATTCATGGCCTCATTATATATATATATATATATATATATATATATATATATATATATATACACACACACACACACACACACACACACATATATATATGCAAATTTGTAAGCACAACCTGCTGAGTTCATTTAGGGTTGCCCACACATATGTGTCTGTGACTGAGTCCTTGGGATTCAGTCATCTACAGGAGGTTCATCCCCAGAGAAGACTGACTGATCCTCCTCTCAGTAGTCATAAGTTGCCTGCAACTCTTCATTGAGGGGCGGGACCTTGTGAGATTTCCCCCACCCACATTATCATGACAACCGGCGCTGTCATTAGTGTTGAGATGTCATGGGGGCAGCTTCCCTACCACAAAAGGCACTCTAGAGGAGTCGTGTACATCACACAGTGCTGCAGCACGCATCCTGGTCAATTGGTTTTAACAGGCTTCCCGCCCCCCTCTTCTGTAACGTTGCTAAGCTATACGCAAACTGTAGGCATAGGGATTATTTTGTAGCTTAATCAGTTTTGGTTAGGCGCCCCAACGGTCAGTTGTCTTCTGCATATTGACCAGTTGTTTCTGTGATCATCTCCATTTGCTTCAGAAAGAAAGTGGGAACTACACCCATCTGTGAGTATAAGGATAAGCTTTTAGAACACAGGTCCGCTTTAGGTGAAGAAGCAACAGTAGGTTCTCTTCTGGGTCCTTGGGCTCTCCAGCCACAGGTAGTTGGCTAGGATTAGCCATGTCCAGTATGAATTCCCTCTTGTTGATCAGTCCTTACGTCTAATTAGACAGCTGCTAGCTACCCTCAGTGTAGACGTGCACTGATCGTGCCTCTGGGTGTACCTTGCTGTTACAGTCCTTCCTAGGATCCGTGACTCTTTTTTTTTTTTTTCTTTTTTTTTTTTTTGGAGCTGGGGACCGAACTCAGGGCCTTGCACTTGCTAGGCAAGCGCTCTACCACTGAGCTAAATCCCCAACCCCAGGATCGGTGACTCTTACAGCTAGGCAGGAACGTTGTTCGCTTTGCTGCCTTGGCAGCTCTCAGAGCTCCTTTCTGTACCCTGAGATCGAGTCTTTAAAAAAGACACTTCCAGATTGATCTAGCTTTATTCCTCCAAGTCCTGTGTCCAAAGTGTGTTCAAGAATAGAAAAGAATACCCCTTCCATTTTGAGGGGGGTAACCAAGGACCATGGCAATAGGCTACATTGTTTGGGGAGTCCTGGAACTCCCCTGATCAACAGCTACAAAGGTTTCTCGTGCCTCATAGTGGGGTTTTGGTACATGGTCTATTGCTTTTGGGAGAAGTATTGTCACCCCAAGTAGCACGGCTTCATTTAAACTCTGTGTGTGTGTGTGTGTGTGTGTGTGTGTGTGTGTGTGTGTACATATAATTGTAATAAACATAAAACAATGACTCCAAATTTTATAAAAATTATGGTTATTGGTTTTTATTTACCCTTTGAAATGCTTGTATATGTATACAATATGTGTTGACCCCAAACTATTTACCTCCAACTCTCCCTGGGATCCATTAACTCATTTTCCTCCTGACTCCATGTCTTTTTTTATCACTTAAAATAATAATAATAATAATAATAATAATAATAATAATAATAACTGATAGTCTCCTGAGTCCAATTAATGCTGACCACATGTGCATAGGCAGTATTTTTGCCAATAATCATAATGATGATAATGATAGTCTCCAGAGTCCAATTAATGGAGCCACCTCCCCAGAGAAAACTGATCTCTCTCTCCCTCATCAGCCATCACCTGCCAAGAGCTCTTTATCTAGAGATGGAGCCCTCCCCAACTGTGCTGGAATTTTGGTTGGCCAGATCTTGTACAGTTCTTGTGTAAACAACTGCATCTGCTGTGAGTTGGGTGTGTCTGTGAGTGACTTCGTGTCCAGAAGGCAGCGTTTCTTAGCTCTCCTCTCCACCCTCCAGCTTTCTCTTCAGTCTTCTGAGATGTTCACTGGGCCATGGATGGAGATAGAGGGTCCATCTATGGCTGAGCATCTAGTCCCTGGCTCTTGGCACTTTGGCTCCTGACAGTAGCATTCACCACTAACAAACAACTACAAACAGAAACCTCTCTGAGCAAGGTTGAGAGCAGCACACATCTGGCTTCCCCACGTGACTCTTAATTAAACACAGTTTTTTCTACTTTTGAATTTGTGCTCACGCTACCGTGCTTTCTCAGTCTTTTGTCACTGAATATGCCCTTCGACATTTTTGGGCACACACACACACACACACACACACATATAATACATTCCGATTACTGTCACTCTCCACACACCCTTTTCCTCAGCACCCCAGCAACCCACTCTCCTCCCTGCAAATCTCTTTGCTGTATTCATGAGTTACTCTCGTTCTAAGACCCAGTTGGTTTAACCAGGACCATCTATGTGACCATGAGTTTGGAACTGTCTGCTGGAGCCTGACAGGTTCATGAGTATTTATTCAACTGAGGGAATGCCTCTCCAGTGCTCAGAACCGATCATTGGCCATTCCTTTGATGGTAGGGACCCAGGCCCCTTGGGTTCCTCCCCATCAGAGCCTGGATCCTGAAAGGCCCATTCTTGTTTAGGTATACTGTAGGCAAGTGTGTTGCATTGGGTTCGTGGTTAGAATGTGTGTAGCAGAAGATAGCAGATATGTAGCTCTGTTTTCTGTCTTCTGCCTTCTTCCCCAGTGTTCAGTGGGGGGTGGTGTAAATACCTCATTTATAGCCGAGCGTTTACTTAATTATTGAGTTCAATTTACATAACTCAAGAATGACTATGTTTTGTTCCCAGTCTCCTGCTTAACTGTGTGACAGATTTCATAGCTGCTTCCTTCTTTCCTACCCTTAGCTCTAACTCCAAATTCTTCCTCACCTACTTTCTGTTTTCCTTTTAAACCTGTTCCTCCTATCCCTAGGTTTCTAGTTATTTTGTTTAACCTCTTCTAATTCTAGTGGTAATGTGATATTTCTGGTCCGTTGGTTGCAGTTTTCCTGTTGGAGAAAGCCTGTTCTTCATTAGCTTTAGAGGCGTGCTGAGTCTGCGTGGGCAGGGTAGGGGAACTTGGCTGTCTTGGGTGTGCCTTTGTATGCTGGCCAGCTGGGTTTCTGTGGAATCCTATAAGTCCTCACACTGTTTCTCAGCGGTCCAAAATGACTTGGAAATTATTCTGCTTTGCCTCCTATCTTAAAACTACATTGTGCATTCTGCTGTGGCTCTCGGAATGCTTATCCTGTTTTTGTCTTTTTTTTTTTTTTTAATGAGAAGCTTGGATTTCTTAAGCTGAGATGGGTGGAGTAGGAAATTTTGCCTAGGAAAAGAATACTGAGTTCTTGAGAAAATGTCTCTGGTCATGTTTTCCTGTCTTCAGGACACTGGCTGTATGTTAAGACCTGCTGAGCTTGCTCTGTGACTTCCTGGACTGGTTTTTTTTTTAGTATAGAATAGAGTTTATTCAGAACATGGGGAAGGGAGTTAAGAGGGTACTAGGGGCAGAGAAAGGCAGAGAGAGAGAAAGTAGAAGAGTAGAGGCTGGCCATGAGCTTGTGGAGAGAGACGGGGGGAGGGAGGAAGGGCATGGGGACAAAGGGGCGGGGGAGAGGAAAAGAGGAGATAGGAGAAGAGGGGAAGAGCAAGAGGCTGCTGGACTGGTTTTGTAAGGAAGTTTTCTTTCTTGTTTTCTTTTTAACCAATCTGATGTTCTTTTCCCTCCGTCATTTAGTTCCTGCCCTCTATTCTTGTGTCTTCATTAGCTAATCTGTGCAGAAGCAGAAAAAAAAAGAAAGAAAAGAAAAAGAAAAAGAAAAAAGATGCCAGGGAGGAATACACAGAGGAGGAGGTCCTGGTTTGGTCAGAAATTAGCTGTCTGGGGGAGCTCTAACCTCCCAGGAGGGGGAATTGAGGGAGTCGTGCTGTGTTGCAGCTTGCTAGCTGCCTAGAGCTTTGAGGACTGGAGATATGAGAGAGAGGAGGAAAGGGCTGCTGAGTGAGGAAAAAGGAGAGTGTGTTAAGAGAGATGCTCTCAAGGGAGAATTCCTCATTGCCCCATTCCGTCCATGCCAGCTGAAAAGTAGAGAGCGATGGAACCTGTTAGAACAGAGTAGTTGACAGCATCTTTTCAACATGGGATAGAACAGGTATCTGACTTGAGAGAGGCGTTCGAGCATGAGTGAGTCTCTGTTTTTTACTTGCTGTGGGCATCATTGTGCTTCCTTTTCTCCTGTCAGTGCATTTAATCAAGAGTCCTCTGTAGTTTTCAGTAGATCGCCAAAGCTCGAACTCCTGCACTGGAGTATGTAGCACCTTCTGGTTTTAGACCTGAACATGTTATCTTAAAGTTAAACATTGTATTGCTCCATATATTTCATTGGTTGCATTTATGTTTTTCTTTATAACAGCTTCCAACCAGCGGACTATACAACCTCCTAGGGTAAGTACGGGTTTATTAAATGAATTAAGGGCAGTTGTCTGGTGAATTAAAATGAGGCGTTGGTGATTGGGATGTTGGGCTCTTTGGTTCTCTGTTTAATGTGACATCAAATTAAGACACTGCTGAAGTCATTTCAGGGCCTGCACATGAATAGGTCTGGTTGTGTCGTGAGACTTACCGGTGAGATAGGAGAAGTGTCCTTGTACGATTATACTCCCTTCCTATAGTCGGAATCTATGAGGAGTAATATAATTATCTCCTCCATCAGAAGGAAGCTGATTCCAGTATGTCTCCCCATCTACTGGATTTGTGGGATGTGATTTCATAGAGTTGACGGTTTCAAGGATGGCATTCGGGAAGAGAAGTTTCTGTTAAATTGACTTCACTAATAAGTATAGTCTGTAGGGTATGTGTTGTTGAAGAGATCCATCCCAAGTAGTGACCTACCTACCATTTTATCAGTATTTTTATTTCCTAAAGGTTTCATTGTATTTGAATAACTTCATAAGGCCTTTGGGAAAATTCTAAGAAAAAGAGCAAATCCAGGAGGAAATGTGTAAGAAACCATATAAACTTACACGGAATTAAGATCTGAAGGGGTCTATATTGTACTCAGCTTCCTGTACATAGCGACTGACAGATAAATCTGGCAGCCTCTAAGGACACACCCAAAAGACAGACTTGGGCAGAGTGTGTGAATTCACCTCTGCCTTTTATTCTGAGGAGACTGGTGTCATAGCTGTTAGCCACCAGCAGCTAGCAGTTTCCCTAGTGCCTCTTAGAGATAACCTAAGCAATGGACCATTAAATCCTAACAGTTTTCTTGCTGTTACTGAGTTCAATTTGCATGATCTGAAAATGATTCCGCTTTGCTACCATCTCTTAACCGTATTTTCTGTTACTGCAATTTTTTCTATCTGTTACTGCAATTTGCATGCTTGTACACTAATACTTTTGTAAGGATTTCTTGAACTGAGAATGGTGGGTGGAGTGGGGAATTAGTCACAGAAAAAAATACTGAGAGAACAATATGGTTATTATTTTGCTTTTAGACCATAGGATTCTCTACTCACAATACAGGTTCAATGATACTGTAAGTTTTAGCATAAAGGACATAAAGTAATGTATATTTTATATGAATGAATTTTTAAATATTTTCCAGAAAGCTGTAGAGGAACCCCTTAACGGTATGTGATTATTATAAGCTTAGCAATCTTGGTCTATTAGCAGATTATAATTTGAAACGATCCTCAAAGACGTTAATTGGCATGCCCATCAATCTCCTGGGAAGACGCTAGCTTGGGAGTTTTATTTGTGTGCTTGCTGTCTGCCTCATATCTTCTCTTGCCTTGATCTCTGGATTCTTTCTTGACTCTTCATCAGAAATTGGTAGTATTGCTTTTGTGTTGTTCGCGCTGTCCTGTGCTATACCGAGTGACATCTGGGCAAGGGGACAAGATGAAATGCCACACCCTTAGTAAAGAAACATCTCTGTGGCTTCTGATTTCTAATTTGTCAGTTTTAGGGGGAAAAAAAAAACAGGCCACCACGATGGAGTGATACCAAAATGTGTCACTTCCTTTCTATGTAAATCTAGATGTGTATTCCCCAGCAAGTCTGTTTGCTTTTGTGGATACGGTGGGTGGGAGCCATAGAAATTGCTTTGCACTGAATGATAGCCTCAAATGAGTCTAGCTGTTTAGCTAAGGGATACTTGGTGCTGTGTTGTCTCGTATCTGTTTATTTTGAGATTATTTCTAACTGTGAAATCTTACTAACATGCCTTCTGACTGCCCGCCTGCTTGTTACTAATCCTCAGCGTTTAAAGAGTCGAAAGGGATGATGAATGACGGTAAGTTCAACATCTACACTCGATCGGGCACTGGTTGACACGTGGGCGTTAGCAAAGAAAGCAAAGAGCTTCTTGAAATTACAACTTTTTAAGAAACGACAGAGACACCGTCAGTCACGAATGTCCAAGTTTCTTGATGTTTGCCCCTTAGATCCAGTTTGGTGTCTTGTTCTTTCTTTTACCTGTGACACTGTCATTTTTCTGTAGGTAGAAGAACAGGACGCGTAGGGTCTCATGAACGGGAACCTACTGGTTCCTCAGTAGAGCAGTTGCTGCGTTTGGTACACACGCTTCAGGTCGAGCTCCTGTTGCCCGGATGTTTAAAATGCCTTGCCTAAGATGTGCAGAAATTCTGGCATGTTTGTCTCACCTGGACAGAGTTTCTTTTATACTCGTGGAGAGATCTTTGTTGCATTCACACTGGGGGCGTTATATCTGCTTTTCCAGGACCCAACCATGTGGGGAAGGATTAAAGAGAAGAGATTTCTTTACTCCTCACCCCACCTCCAGCTTTTCCCTCTTTTCTCAACAACAGCCAACACATGTTTCCTGAATATGACCTACACATGTACTTGTTAATTCTTCCCAAAGAAGTCTGTGACTTTTTTTCCACCTTAATATATTCTTTAACCTTAATGTGCTATAATTCTCCAGCCGCAGTGGCATTTAGTAACTCTGTTTGTATTTTTATTCTATTTTCAAAACTACCTTTCTGCCCTCAGTACTTGGAACTGACCCTTTCTCACGTAGGCTTTGCTTCATACTGTACTGCTGTAAAGTCTGTGACCTGCCTATTCACCTCTATAACAAAGGCCTCCTTCCCCAGAGCACAATTAACTTCTGCACAAGATTAAAAACACTTCGATCATGTGTTGGCTAAGCTAAATTTAAAACAGGCTCTGGCTTAACGGGAAGTCCAGAATGGTCCCATGGTTACAGGCTTTCGTCGTAGTTTTTAAATGTGTGTTTTGCTACACAAGCTGCTGCTACCTAAAAATATTGTTTATAGCGGGAACAAATGTAAACGCTGCCAGCGTTCCTGGCATGGTTTCATCATGTTTGCCCTCTGTGTCTTGTTTCTCAACTATTGTGTTCTTTCCTCCTACCGACTGTGGTGTCAAGTTTCTGTAAGCGGATAAAAATAAATAAATAAATAAATAGACTTTTCTCCGTTTGCAGAAAACCAGTGTGGAAACCTTCAGTGCCTCCTGGTTAATTTTCTTTAAAATGTGGCTTTCTTTTTTAAGTCACCGTTTCAGGAGATACCATAAAGAACCATTACTTTGTTTCTTTTGTTTTTTTTTTTTTTAACGTGTTTGTGTAGCACATGAAGTTTGTAATGACCTTGAAAATGCCCTGAGTTTTGTCCACATTTAGCAGATCACAGTTTGGTTTTTAAATGTTTGTTATGGGCAGTGTCTTCTGCTGTCCACTCTGGACTCATGACATGCATGTCACCTTGAACCAAGTTCAGGGTGCCTCCCCAAGGACTTCCCCTTTACCTATGCCAGATCACAGGTCTGCTTCATTATATTAACTGAATGCTGTAAATCTAGAGCGAACATGATAGAATATTATTCTCGGATCAATAACCTCTGCTTTGAAAAATCAACATCTCTTCCCGTCTGTTGAGCTTACCCAGGAAGCCAAGATTATCAGTCTATGTTGATTTTATTTTCCCATGCCATTGGCATTTGACTTACCAAACTGAAAAGGCTAATGATTTGCCTGATTTCTGTCTGTGACCTTTACAGATACATTTTCATTATTCTTTGATATAATATGTCTGAAAGAGTTTTGAGTTTTAGAAACAGATCGTGTCTTAATGCATAGGAAGTAGGCGTGAGTAGTGACAAAAAGTCGATGTTTCTGTTTTCCAGAATAACTGAAGGGAAGTGATGGACTGTAACTTGAAAGTCAGAAGTGGAAGAATTCAGTTGTCTGAGCACCATGGCCTTCACAACTCACAGCTGGAAGGAACACACAACAGTGACTGACTTTCATCTCTGAAAAAAGTCATTGAACCATAAATGAATATTACAGTTAAGTTTATATTAAAGCAGCTGTAATTTACGTAATAAAAAATATATGATGTGCTGTGTAACCAATCGAAATCCATTTTTCTATTGTTTCTACTCAACTAGGGGCAAAAGTTTCAGGGGCAACTTCCAAGAATGATGCTTGTTAGATCCTTGAGTCTCTGAACACTGAGTTTAAATCGATTCCCAGAGAGACTCGCCAAGCACTAACCTTCGGGTTAGTTACCTAGAGATACCTACGAGAAACAGGGGTATCCAGCAAGCCTTAGTAAACTCAGGTTCCCAGCAGCTTTGCCACTCATGCTGCTAGCTGAATAACAAGACTGCCACTTCTGGGTCTTAGTGACAGAGACTGAAGTACAAAAATGAATGTGGTTGGGCAAACCCCGTGTGGCCCCTCTGTGTGCTATGATGTTGATGGCCCTGTTGTCTTCATTCTTGGGCGTTGCCATCGTTCACACACACCCCCTTTGACATACAGCGCACCCAGGTTTTGAATACTTTTTTTTTTACAGATGTGGTTTTCCTTTTTGCACACAACCCTTTGCACCCTGTCCCGTCCTGCTACTTTGATTTGTGTTTCAAGATACAGTACCTTTCCTCCCCTTTAAACATGATCCTGTGACACAATTTTGTCAGTTGCAGAAAGGAGCCAGACTTATTCTCAAAGCACTGTGCTCAAACTCTTCAAAAAAAAAATAAAATAGCTATGGTTGTAACATATGTATTCCAGACCTCTGGTTTAAAGGCAAAAAAAAAAAAAAATCTAGTGTTTCTTCCCATGTTTTCTGATCGGAGGCATGACAAAGCAAGACTGAAATCTGAACTATGCGTCTCCTGCATGGCGACATATGTCTCCGTCAGCCCTAGCAAGGCCCGGGGAGGGGGTTTTATGCCTGTTGTCTCTTTGTTGCATGCTAAACACACATCACCTTCCTCCTTGTATCCTGCCTCCTGCCTCCTGCCTCCTGCCTCCTGCCTCCTGCCGCCTCCTCCTCCTCCTCCTCCTCCTCTTCCCCTAAGTTTGAAAAGTAAAACAAAACTACCACACTCCCTACCCAGTTAGAAGAAAACCAACGTCCTGACAGTTGTGACCGCATGGAGTACTTTTAGATTATTAGCACTTGTTTTTTACCTCGTTTGTGGGCGTGTTTGTATGTGCACATGTATAAGTAGGCACAGGCATCTTCTGTACGGACAAAAGTGAGGCATCTATACAAGAGCGGATGCTAACTTTGTGCTTTTAGTGAATACATTAAAAAAAAAAACAAAACAAAGGTCCTTATTGGGTGGCATTATATTTGATGCAAATATTCGAGCTCTTTAAAACTAGGTAATGTGCCAAGCTTTTATGACTGCTCACCAGTGCCCTCTGAAAAACCACCAGGGATTTTTCCTGTCTGTGTAATAAAGGCATTCGTATCTGTATTTGCATTATTACTAACAGTTATTTCTCCTTAGTCCACTGAATGTTTCCATGTGCCTCTCGTATGCCAAATTTTTTGTCATCTTTCATGTGGGGACCAAATGGTTTGTCTGTGGCAAACCTAAACTTAAGACCTGCTGAGGCCTCTCAGAAAGCTGACCACGGTACCAGGATAGTGCTTCTCAAAGAAAAGTAGGTTTCCTCCCCGATTTCGTAGCTGTCGCAAATACTAGCGTATTGTGGAGGAGCTGAACGCCTTTATACAAACCTGACAGCTCCTGATGCTTTTAGTTCCTGGAAATATTTACACTCTGCTCATTGTTGGTTGCTTAAACTCAGTTTTGATGGAGAGAGCAAAAAAAGCAGGTGGACTTGGAACAGTTTCAGTTTTTCTCGTCCTCTATTAGGAAAGTCAGGTGTGAAAATCTTTATAGTCAATAATTTTTTCTTTTCTTTTTTTTTTTTTCGAACTAAAGCTGTACCTTTTAATACGTGGTCAACGCCCCTCTGCTCGGGGTTCAGTCTTGGGTCTTAACCAGCTGTCATGTTCTCTTTGCTGCCTGCCACTTGAGACACCGAGTGCCCTAGACAGCCCCCAATCAGCGGTAGCCAGGGAAACACAAGACGAACTCAACTCTTGCTCCTAATACTCAGCTTCTCTGTACAAGGGGTGGCAGTGGCAAGAGTCCTTCTGCCTGGGCATTATTGGGCCAGTTCACCCTCTTTAAATCAAACCCGCAGTGGCTCCTGGTTCTCGTGCCATCCGATTTAAATCTCTAACAGTACGGTGGGCACCACGCACCTGTTTTGTCCCACGATGTGCTTTTTCTCTCCCCGATTCTGATTTCTGCTGTCATATCCTGTCTTCGGTTTCTCTTTATTGTCTGCTCTCCACTGTATACAGTAGTAGAGAGCGGTGCCACTTATCACTTTCTGCAACAGTTTTCCCAGGCCTTCATGGCTGGATCCCGTTTTCCTTCCTTTTCAGAGTGTTGTGCCCACCCCTCCTCCCTTATGGCTGTCTTTTATGGTCATCCCCATCTGTCTGGGGGCCTCATCTCTCACTTACCCTTCCTGGTGCTTCATGGATCTCTGCTTAGCTTGGTGGGGTTTTCTCTTTGTTTGTTGGGGGGGTTTTTCTGGTCTTACTCTTCTCACTGGACTTTAAGATTCCTTCCACAGCAAAGACGCTGCCTCCCTTTCTGCCCTCCGTGTTCTGAGTATTTAGATAACTCAGTGCCGAAGTTTGATGGCAAAAGTTGCCTGCACTTAAATTTCTCTTTTTAATCGGTGAGCTAGAGTTTCTTTTTTTCTTTTTTTTTTTCTTTCTCTTCTGTCAGATTTCACATGCTTTGCAAATTACAAAAGGTGACAGTTCACCTGAAAACTGCAAGTCTGGTCTGTTTAAATCGTTGAGAATATCTGATTAAAAGTCACGGGGCTGTATCATAATAGACTTTCTTTCGGGATGTTGTAGTCAATAGAGTGACCAAATTGTACTTGGCTTTACAAAGCGGTGCATTCACTCTGCTGTAATCGTCGCGTTAGTAAGAGTTCAGCTGTATATCATCGCCTAGGTTTATCTTGTCTTACAATGGGTATTCAAATATGGCCACCAGAGGATACATGTGAATCTAAGCGCCTGCATTTGCCTGTTGTTGAGAACTGGAGGGGGGGGGGAAATGTCTGGCAACCCTTTGCCTTTTTACTGTAATTAATTGACAGTTTATTTAGAGACGAGAGTTTTCAAAACTCTCTTAACTGCCACAACCCACTGGCGGTCTTGTTTCGCCATCTCCAGTGGCTAGCAGAGATAATCCAAGGTAACTGTACAGAGATGAGCAGTAGCCAGGAAATCGCCCTGCCTTGAACTTTGGCTGCCCTTCATTACGAATGTTTAGTGCTGAATTTTTCATAAATCTAGTGTTTGAGGGGAAAGAAAAGGCCTTTTTACCAAGCATCTCTGTAAGACAGCATCGGTGGGATTGGTGGGCTCTTCAGTGTTTTTCACTGTCGGGATCTTGTGTGGATGGAAGAGAGAAACGCTTTTTATTTTTATTAAACAGAGCATTATTTACAGAAAGCCATTGTTGAGAATTAGTTCCCACATCATATAAATATCCATTAGCCATTCTAAATTGTAAGAGAACTCCAGTGTTGCTATGCGCAAGGAACTCTCCTGGGGGCCTTTTTGCATAGCAATTAAAGGTATGCTTTTTGTCTGTATCCTTTTTTTTGCAGTGATTTAAAGACCAAAGTTGTTTTACAGCTGTGTTACCCTTAAAGGTTTTTTTTTTATGTATTAAATCAATTTATCACTGTTTGAAGCTTTGAATACCTGCAATCTTTGCCAAGATACTTTTTTATTTAAAATAATAACTGTGTAAATATTACCCTGTAATATTATATATACTTAATAAAACATTTTAAGCTATTTTGTTGGGCTATTCCTGTTGCTGCGACAGCCGACCACAAGCACATTTCTGAGAAATTTTGTTTTTTAATATATTTCCCTAGTCTTCGTAATTCTGTATCATGGAGAGGGTGATTCTCAAAAGGAATGTTTTTACTTAATAGCTTAAATATGTTATATACATGACTCTTAGAATTTTATTTAGTAGTTTGAAACATAGGCAGTGTCTGTTATAGGTAACTTTTCATAATTTTTTTTTCCCCAGAAAACATCATGAGAAAAGAGAGGCCTGGGTTCTAGTCCTGACAGGACTGTTCCCTAACAAATGGTCCTGGCAAAGCACATAACCTGAGGCTCTGAAAGGTGAGGTTAGCCTCAGCCCAAACTGAAATATATGGTTCTCCATTTTAATTTGTCCTTGATTAAGCTACTTTGAATGCAGTTAAAACTCAGGCCTAAGGGGGAGGGGGGACGTGCAGATCTTTCGGTCAACATAATCTGAATATTCAGCTGTTACAGCTAGCGTCTGGCCTCCGAGCTAGTCAAAAGAGTCGGGTCCTGTTCTGCCAGCTTTCAGCTCTTCTCTTTGTGGACCCTGCCTTCCTGATCCATTTGACAGTAAAGGGCCTTACATAGGGAGTTAGAAGGATGTGCATGTCAGTTGAGTGTCGTGTCTCACTACTCCGATGCAGTACTTTGACGGAAACAATTTAAGGGAGAAAGGGCTGCTTTGGGCTCACAGTTGGGGGTTTACAGTCCATCAGGGTGGAGAAGTCATGGCGCCATGGTCTTGAGGCCATGCTGTATCCACAGTCAGGAAACAGGGATAAGTGGATGTGTTCTATTGCTCAGCTTCCTTAGACCCCGTCCAGCACTTAGGGTGGGTCTTCCCATCCTCACCTAATCTAGTTGGTCCCTCAGAGACATGCCCAGGCACTTATCTACTGGATGGTGTTAGAGCCTGCCAAACTGATTATAACGGTCGGTATACACGTCTCTGAGTCACCGAGGCCTAGCATTTCTTGCTCTGACTCGTCCAAACCCACCTCTACATCCAGCCAGCATCAGAGGCTATGGGCTGTATCCACGGTGCATTAACCCAGCTGGGAGTTGGAGAACCAAGGCCAAAGTCTCCTGAAGCAGAACTGGGTACTTACCAGACAACTGAAGTCATTAGATTTGAGAAACAGGTTCCCAGTCAGTGCCACATCCCTTCAGGTCCTCCTTACAAGTCTACGTTACATGTGTGATTGCCGAGCATTTCAATGGAAAACAGTATTTGGCAGCAGAGTGCCATCTTGTTCCCTACATCATAGGCAACTTAATTTTTATGCACTTAGGAGGACGTTCACTCACAGCAGGAGTAACTAATGGACTTCGGGGAGAGCATTTAATGGCCTGCCTCCTGCACTGAAAGCTGTTTGGTGTGGCACAGAACTGTACTCAACCTGATTAGAACTCCCACTGAGATACAGGCTTCAAGTGCAACTGGGCTCCGATTTGGTATAGCCACCTTTCCACCCAAGGTGTCAAGTTTGACAACTTCACAAAACAGTGGATTAGGGTAGTATCTGAAGTCGCCCATTTGGCAGTGTTTGCCTCATGGGAACACACACAGCAGGCTGTGTGTAAGTGTGAGGTTCAGGTACTCACGCACCACAGCAGAGGGGCGTGAGGGATATAACACTAAGGTACAGATGATCCAGACTGCTCATCTAATGTTGAAGATAGCCCTGTAGGCCACAGAGGTGTGACCAGAACTCTAGTTATGAATCGGTTGTGTACATATTTACTCATTTGACGGGAAGGCAACAACCCCTTCCTTCCCCTTTAGTAGCCAGATGCTGGGTACCAAATATCTTTACCCGATTTGGGTGAACGTACGCATTTCTCAAGTTTGGAGATTAATGTTCTGCAGATCTGAAAACTGCAGTGCCGTGTCAGTCTTGGTGATAGCATGCTAATTTTGCAGTTTTTGTGTGCTACTGCATGTACTTGCTCTCTGTGGACAGACGGTGAACACCATAGCATGGTAATAGGCTTTCTGAGAGCCTCTACCTAAAATAAACATTGGCTTAAAGACCCTTCTTCCAAACACCGTGCATGTGTTCATGAATGTACTGTCATGTGAGTGCGTGTACACGCAGACACACAGACACACACAGACACACACACACAGACACACACACAGACACACAGACACACACACACACACACACACACTTTGTTCTTTGATACAGAATCTCGCTATCAAACTTGCTATGGAAACCAGGCTGACCTCAGCCTTCATGATCTTCCTGCTTTAGCCTCCCAAGTGCTAGAATTGAGTACCCAACACTCAGCTAAACTATAGATTTCTTTCAAATTGTCACAGGTGCCTGAGAAATTTCTCCAGGTTAACATGACAGCGTAGACACTACCAGGCTTTCTAAGTAAAGTGTGAGAGAACTCATATATTTCTAAGAGCAACTGGTCAGTCCACAAACCTTTGGTTTTCCAACACCTCTCTCTGGGAATACTTACCCCATCACCTTAGGCGACAGTCTTGTGTGGGCTGGCCTCTAACCTCCTAGACAGCTCTTTCTAGGACAGTTTCTTATGCTCTCCAGGGAGTTCCACCCCCCACCCCCCAACTCAATTGGGAGTTTTTAGAAGGTATTGTTCATAAGCCTCCCATTTGCAAGTTAACAGAGGCATGTATTTGGTTACCTGAGGAAACCTTTTCTCACTCCAGAGTTATCAAGTGTTCCTCTCACAGATGAATGGGCTGGATATGTATGGTATGGTGTGTGTGTGTGTGTGTGTGTATAATCTTTAGTTTGATAATCATGGACTCAGAAGTGCCATATTGTTTATCCTATGCATATTGATAGAAGTGGTCCTAGTAGTAACTAGTGCTAAATGTTAGAGAACAGATTATCCTTGGTCAGCCTTCAGATGCTGATCCAGGACACTTCTCACCCATGATATACAAAGTCCTGGGGTTCAACTCAAGAGCCTCCTGGATCCTAAGTGTGGATATTTTGAAGTATCCAAAAATAATAATTTTGTGCATCTTCACATTTCTGTTCAAAGAGAACTACCCAACAAACTATAGTTGTATGCTTTAAGCCCATTGACACTGCGGCGTTTAGTTCCCTAAAAGAATTGAGCATTGAAATTATACATTTTTTTCCCACTTACATGATTTTTTAAACCACAGATTTAGAAAAATTGAATATTTTTGTGATTGTGTGCCTTGGAAAACTGTTAAATATGTATTTACATTCTCCGAGAGAAACATCTGACTAAAGGATTTGACTGGAATTGTTGACCACAGCCTATCCTTAGGCTTCTGTATACAATTTAATTATCCTTCTTGCGTGAGTAGATTAATTAGGGTTACTATTACTGTGGTGAACACACAAAGACCAAAGCAACTTGGGGAGGAAAAGGTTTATTTAACTTAGTTTCCACAGTTCATCATCAAAGGAAGTCAGGCTAGTAACCAAAGCAGGGCAGGCACCTGTAAGCAGGAACTAATGCAAAGACCATGGAGGGGTGCTGCTTACTGGCTTGCTCCTCAAGACTTACTCAGACTGCTTTCTTATGAAATCCAGGACCACCATGTTGGGATGACCACACAAATACTGTGTTTACTGGCTATGAAAAGTGTGTTCTCGATTGTAAATTGCTGGGCCAGCAGCCCTGGCTACTAGGATATGTAAATGTTTGTTGCTTCCTCATCTGCCCCCCAAAGAAAGGCAGGCTGCCCTGGGGAAGGTCATGTATCCCCTAATGCCAACTGGAAGAGGACAGAGTATGGCTTTTGCATAATAAAAACCTGGCAGCTGGCGCTGAGGCAGAAGGACCAGCAGAAAGACCAACCCACTGACCAGGCAAAGAGACAGACAGAGAGACAGAAGGAAGAGCAGAATGGAGCAGGCAGAGCTGTGAGAATCACATGGAGGGACACAATGGCAGAGAAGTCTGGGTTAAGTTAGAAGCCAGCTGAGAGACTGTCCCTGCAAACAGATCAACAGCCTCATACAGATGTCTCCATAGAAAAAACCCTGCAGTATCATCAGCTCAGGGATGGCCCCACCCACAATGGGCTTGTCCCTCCCCCATCTATCACTGGTTAAGAAAATGCCTTCTAGCTGGATCTTCTGGCCGTATTTTCTCAACTGAGGTTTCCTCCTTTCCAGTGACTTTAGTTTGTGTCAAGTTGACATAAAACTATTCAGAACGAGTGAACTCAGTAGAGAAAGCAGAAAGACCAACTGGGGTTCTCATAAGCATTCAATCCTGGTAATAAGGTCTGAGAACACAGTCTTCCTGGGCTGCTGACTCCCCAGGGAGGCTACTCATCTGCCTTCACGCGTCTTCATGAGGCCCAGGATGCCGCTCCTGGTTTCTTTGTGTGAGTCCCCCTTGTTCCTCAAAGGACAGGAAAGTGACTTCCCAAGATTATAGCCACACTGGAGGCGGGTGGATGGGTGTGGAGAGGGCAGAGCGGAGCCCAGCAAGTCTTCTCCAGTTCTGATCGGGGCAACCGAGACACAGAGGTTGGGAGATTAATTTATAACGAACAGTTGTTTTTCCTGTTTCCCCTGAGAAACAAAGCCGCCACGATTTCACTCTCTATAGAAAACAAATTTGTTTTGTAATGAAATGAAGACAAGATTCCTGAGTTCTCACTTTCTAGGGCCATAGATGCTGTCTACATCAATCCACCCTGGTCCTCCTGGGCATTTTAATTCTTCCAGCTGGAGATTAAAAAGAAGGGATGGCCTCTCTAGGCAAACAGGGAGAGAGCAGCATGCAGTTTTCAGAAGACTCAATAAGGGAACAGATGATTCTTTTAAAGCTATTGCTGAGTGTAACTTACTTATCATTTCAAAGGATCTTTTAAAAAATGAAACCTTTGTAAGCAGTAGTAAGGGAATGTAGAACTCCCCGTGGTGATGTTTAGAGTCCTGTCAGCTATTTAAATCTAATTATTAGCCTGAAAGTGAAGAAGAGAAAGACCTGGCCAAGTGTTGGATAGAAAACAGTAATAGCTGTGGTGGTGCTCAGAAACCTGATCATTAGTGATCATTAGTGCCGTAGAGGACGATTTGTCACATTTACTGTCGCCCTCAGAGCAGTGTCTCCTGATACTCGGTTTCTTTATCTACGGAAGAGGGACGATTCCTAAGCTCCTACCTTCTGAGCATCTTACAGGAGACCTTGCTGTGTGGGTGGGACAGTGCCCATGGTGTGGGTTCCAAGGCCTTGTTCCTCACCAGCCGTGTCACCTTGCACGGTTAACATCTCCGAGTCTCTTCATCGTACAAATGAAGATTGAATATGAGGTTCCGTGAGAATGGCGGTTGCCACACCGCCAGGCTCAGTGTAAGAAACACCCAGTAAGCGGAAGGGATTCTCTCTCTTTCCTCTTCCTCATCGGCCCTGGCAGAATCTAGGAATGAGCGTGCATACACCGAAGTCAGTCCGTGTTGTCCTATGCCGTTATTGCCAAAGACCAAACAGACTGCGGTAGAAACAACCTGTGAGGTGAAACTTAAACGCCAGACTCAGCCACAATCTTCTGGTTAGTGAAAGCAGAAGACAGGAAGCGACATTAGGGAGTAGATTATTCTCATAGCTGAATGCAAAGAAGTGAGGGGAAGGGGAGCCCTGTAGCACGTGGAGGGCACTTCCTGCTCCATTCCTGCAGCAGTACTCAATCTAATTTATTCCTTCAGACCAATGACTGATTCTCAAGACTTCTGAAAAATATGTTAAGAGCAGACCTTCCAATCACGCTAGGCAGAATGTGATTAAGAACACGGAGCTGTCTTAGCCCAATAACCAGCAGAAACCAAATCCGTGGGGCTACATATTGAAGAAATTGAAGCCTCGTTAATACTGCTTCACAAATGGGAGCATTAGCATTGCTGGCTGGAAGTTTTGCTGAGGCTTAGGTTAGTAATCATCCTGCTCCCTTCACCAAAAATGTCTGAGGTGCATGCTCCATCTACCCTCTCGGGCGCTGTGGGAAGCAGGCAATGGCAGCTGGTGAGGTATCATGAATTGAAAATAGCTTCCGTTCACTTTTCCTCTGCCCACTACTACGACCAGAGATGGTGCCCACTTCAAGTGGGACTAAAGCATCACCTAGGCGAAGTGGCCAAGTCCTTCAAAGGCAGCGTAGAACCTTGTTCGAGAAGGTGTCTGACAGGACCTGAGTACAGGTGCAGCACGGTTTTCTGTTAAACTCTCACTATGTGCTGTCCTTTGAAAGCAGGCTGAAATGTTCTGTGTCCGTGTTTAGCTCCTGACTCCCAGTTTGGACAGGGTTTTATGAAGAGTCCCATGGTACTCTAAAAGATGCTTTGTATGGGTTGGGGATTTAGCTCAGTGGTAGAGCACTTACCTAGCAAGCACAAGGCCCTGGGTTCGGTCCCTAGCTCCGAAAAAAAAAAAGAAAGAAAAAAAAATGCTTTGTGGGTTTTCGTTTGCTTGTCTTTGATTTGACTTGGTTTGTTTGTTTGGGGGGGAGGGTTGGTTGTGTGTATATTGTTTTGTTTGTTTGTTTTTGCTCAATGATTGCAAATGCAGTCACTCTTCTAGGCTCCTCCCTTAGCCTGTCATCTGTCCCTGAGGAACAGAAAGGGTTGCAGAGAAAGGGTATCACAGTACCATAATCATATCAAAAGATGGCCAATCATGTACACTGGGAACATTGCAGTCCTAATGCACCAAATGAAGGAAATGGTACACACAGTCCTCTCTCAGGCCTTCCTCCAAACCCATCACTCATTCCTTTCCCGAGAAATGAGAGTGCACCATGAGTCATGGCTTTATCAGCGAATTCACCAAGAGAGGCCTGTGCCCATCAGTGCCGACTATGAAATCATTTGTTCTCCCGTACAATAAACAATAAATGCCTAACTGCACTCAAACAATATTAACAGGAATGTTATGACAGAAGCTAGGAGTCGAGGACATCAATGAAAATTAGGTAATATCTCACTGGAATTAGCAAATAAATGTCTATGTATATGCATAATTAAAAGTGAGCGAATTATGGTATACTTCTGAGCTGCTTAAATCAAGACAGTCTAGTGTTAAATGAGAGAAATCAACTCAGGACATCTCGTCATCTGCATTTCATCAAGAATTCTGCATCTCAGGCTCTTTAAGATGGGTGGTTGTGCGGTTGGAGTCTCCTACAAACTTCCTCTGCCTTTCAATGTTCAGGTTTGTAGATCTCCGTTCTGGGTAAAAACATCCAGAACTGTGACTGCAGAGCTATTTGTGGAATGAGGGGGTGGCTCAGTCGGGGAAGTGCTTGCCGTGCAACCACCAGGGCCCAGGGCCCGAGTTTCATCCCCAGCAGCCACTAAAAACTGGGCGTGATAGGAGGCACCTGGAACCCTAGCACTCATTTGGGGGTAGGGGGACTCAGATACAGGCCGGTCCTTGGAGTTCTGTGACAAGCCAGTCTGGCCAACTGGTGGATTCTGGGTCTCAGTGAGAGATTCCCTCAAAATCAATAATGTGGAGTGCTACAGAAGGAAGACAGACTTTGACTCCCAGCATATACATACAGATACACACACACACACACACACACACACACACACACACAGATACACACACACATACATACACACACACATACACACACATACACACACATACACACACATACACACACACATACACACATACACATACACACACATACACACACATACACACATACACATACACACACATACACACATACAAACACATACACACATACACACACATACATACACACACACATACACGCACATATGCACACACGCAGACCCCAAAAGAAGAAAAACAAAGCTATCACCCCTGTACCTTTCAGTCTGTGGCTCTGATGAAGACAACACAACCACAACAAAGCAAACAAAAACAAAAACAAAAACAAAAACCACCATTTTGAGCTGAGAAAAACAAACCTGCAGTAAAATCATTAGTACATTCTTTTTCTGCCAGTAGGCACACCAGAGGAATGCACAGCAAAAAGAATTCACCTTTTTCTTTCTTTGTTTTTGTCCAGAGTTTTGTGATAATCTCAGCATGACAGTACACATCAGAGGTCATGCATGGGTTTCTACAGCAAATGCTTTGTCTAATTCCCCTACCATTACTCGCTTTCTAGGTTGTTTTCTCCCTGTCTCTCTCGTGAACTTAAGCACCCAGGGTGCTACCTGAGTTGATCTGTGCTAACTGTAGTGGAGGGAAGGGAGTAGGAGGTAGGATGAGGTGGGAGGGAAGCCGTCTTTAGAAAGCTCAGGGGCACGAGAGGAGCAAGACTTGGGAGTTAGAGGTGACTCCACTTAGCCTTAGAGAGTCTCGCCAAACCATTCCATGTTCACTCCTCTCACTTTTCAGGAATGTTTCCTGGATCCAAAAATAGACGGGTGAGACAGTGTGTCAAATGCCGTAAAATCCCAGGGAGAAAGATGGGGCGATACATAAATCAGTGTCATTTCTCATGTCACTGTTAATTGCGTCGGCTTCACTCCTGTCTCCCTCATCCCACACATTCCCCTCCTCCACCGCTGAAAAGGTACCACTTCCTGGCTTGTTCACCCTGGAAATGACATTATCAGCAGTCAGGCCCTGTGTCAGATACAACGCAACAGACTGGAAATGCAGGCAGGTCAGAATTGCTCTGAGGCAGAGTGTAAAAAGTTGGTGGATTCCATACCTTCTGTCCACACTGAGTCTGTCGTGTTTTACATATGAAGGAAAAAAAAGGAAGTAAAGGAGTAACCTTCTTTTTCCTTTTGTAGCTGTGCTTTGGGTTTTATAAGATATGGTTGTGGCAAAACCAAAATATAAACAAGGCCTAGAGAGTTCTTGAGTCAACACAATTAGGCCTCAAAAATACCTTAACTCTTGGTTAAACTGCACCAAGAAGCAGCACTTCATTTGAGTAATTGTTAGTCATCGCTTGGCAATGTCTGGTGGATACAAAATGTCGCCTCCCCCAGTCACCAGCAGCTGACATAGGGTGATATGGTTAGGGAATTTCCAACAGGCAAAGTGGAAAAGGGAATCTTGGATACAGTCAATCAAATGCTTTCTTTGTTCTGCTTCTCTTTCTTTTCCTTGTAAATTCTCGCCTCTGATAATTTATCAGAACACTAAACCTCTTTAACTCTGCCTTTCCCCAGTTCATAAACTGCTTCCTCTTCAAACGAACTCTGTGGTTTTATTGCACCTCAGGTAATTCGTTTACATAGAAAAGTACCTAATGAGATAGAATGAGGAACTTTTACTGATTTTACTCTTTTCCCTGATCACTCACAAATAGGAAAAGAAAAATAACTACATACATTCTTCCACTTTTAAACGTCTTATATTTCCTTTTATTTTATGTGCATGAGTGTTTTCCCCCGGCATGGATGTATTTGCACCAGGTGTGTGTCTGAGGCCCTCGGAAGTCAAAAGAGGGCATCAGCTCTTCTGGAACTGAAATTCCAGATGCTTGTGAGACAGCCATGTGGGTGCTGAGAAGCAAACCTAGGACCTCTGTGGAAGCAACAAAAGGCTCTTGAGTGCCGAGCCATCTCTCTAGCTCCTCCCATTTCTTAATTATGCTAAGGGTAGTATTGTATAGAAGTTGAACTTTTTAATATTAAAAAAAAAGGTGAGCTATTTAGTACTAAATGGCCGCTCACGGTCAAGAAATCACAGAACTAACATGTGGTCAAGGGCAGCTTTGGCTTTGGTGGCTGGGTCCTTCACCAGCAGTGAGTCACAGGACTGACCCATCTGAACCCAAGAGCCCAAAGTCTCCAGACTTCTTCTCCCGCCCCCTCTTTTTCTTCTTCTCCCTCTCCCACCTCCTTCTTCTTTGTCACTATATATCATTTCTGGGAAAACTCACTTCACATTTTTTTTTATTTTTTATTTTTTTCGGAGCTGGGGACCAAACCCAAGGCCTTGTGCTTCCTAGGCAAACGCTCTACCGCTGAGCTAAATCCCCAACCCCCATTTTATTTTTTTTAATTGCATTTTTATTTGCATTTTAAATGTTATCCCCTCTCCCAGTTTCCCCTCCAAAAACCTGCTATCTCACAGTCCCCTGCTTCTATGAGGGTGCTCCCCTACCCACCCTCCTACTACCTTCCACTCCCTGCCCTGATATTCCCCTACATTGAGATAGAATGAGGAACTCAACAGATTTTACTCTTTTCCCTGATCACTCACAAATAGGAAAAGAAAAATAACTACATACATTCTCCACTTTTAAACTTCTTATATTTCCTTTTATTTTATGTGCATGAGTGTTTTATGTGCATTGAGACTTCACAGGACCAAGGGCCTCCCACCCATTGATGCCAGACAATGCCGTCCTCTGCTACCTATGCAGCTGGAACCATGGGTCCCTTTATACTCTTTGGTTAGTGGTTTAGTCTCTGGGAGCTCTGGGGGGAGGGGTCTGGTTGGTTGATATTATTGTTTCTCCTATGGGGTTGCAAATCCCCTCAGCTACCTCAGTCCTTTCTCTAACTCCTCCACTGGGATCCCTGTTCTCAGTAAAAAACCTTGAGAAGGGGAACCCACAGAACCCAGATTGCTGACATTGGCTCTCCTTGTTGCAAACCGCAGTCACATTGTGCAGACTGGTAGATGCACGTAACCATGTTCAAACCAAGCCCTCAGCTCCCACAGGCATCAAATATTGCTTACAGAAGACAACCAGGAACAGATTTTTCTTCTGGATAGATGGAAAAGGAAACAATTCTCTCAAAATCTGTCACACATACCACACACCCCATTCACCTCAGACCTTCCCCTGGTCTTAATGAAGTTCCGCCAACTTCAGCTCTAAAGTTCAGTCATTTACTCTGCTGGAATCCTGGTTAAACGCCAGGGGAGGCTGGGAGACCCTGAATGTCCACAGTATAGGCAGGGGTGTGGAGGGCATGCAATGTGGCAGCCAGTGTCTCAGTCCATCACTGTAGCTGGTGAGCTGCAGGCCTGTAACAGACACATGTCTTCCTACGTCCCAGCTTATTTCTGTGTAACATGAGGGGCCAGCCCAGAGGCTGCTTCACTGTCTCATCCAACCCTGCTCACCAGGCACCCCTGCCCTCTCTGTGCTCAGCACTCCGGGCCACAGGCATGTCTTTATTCCCCTGACCCCAGGGAGAGGTCAGGGGTGGCTTAAGGAAGAAACCAGGGTCCCAGCTCCCACCTCAGGTATTACAGAGACACTGAAAAAGAAAGCTGGGTGAGGAAAAACCGATAGCCTCTCCACCCAGCCTGCTTTAGCCCCAGAGGCAACCCCTAAGGAAACTAAGCCTAAGTGAACTCAAAGGCTTGCCTTCCTGATCATGAAGTTGCAGCTTAAGGGGGCCTAGAATACCTTCATAAAAATGTAGCAAAGACCCTTTAACATTCAGAGAGCCGTGTAAGAGATGGCATGCAAATGGGCCACAGGCAGGTTTGCTTTTTTTTTAAATCCTGTTTTAAAAGAAGTGAAATTAAAAAAAAAAAAAGCAGAGATCCTGCATTTTAAAACAAAAAATACTACTTTCCAGGTTCTATGCAAAAGGAAAGAAAGAAAGAAAGAAAGAAAGAAAGAAAGAAAGAAAGAAGGAAGATGGGGAAGGAGGAGTAAGAAGAGGAGGAGGGGAAGAAGAGGGGAGGAGGAAGAGGATGAAGAGGAAGGGGGAGGAGGAAGAGGAGAGGAGGAGAGAGAGGAAGAGGAGGAGGAGGAAGAGGAGTAGTGGGAGTGAAGGAGGATAAAGAGGAGGAGGAGGAGGAGGAAGAGGAAGAGGAGGAAGGAGAGGGGGAGGAGACAGCAGTACAGTGACCAGTGTGCAGCTGGGTTTGCACACCTAGGCCCTTGCTACGCAGGAGGATCTCCAGTCCTCACAGCTCCTTCCACTGTTGCTATTTGAATTGTGTTTCAGCGTTGTGCCTATTGTGCACAGAAGTATTTCTCCCTGCCTCTGAATCTACAGAATTTGAGGAAACAAAACATACCCACAGGGGCTTTCCCAGCAAGTGGAAAAAGTATCTTTTTGGAAGCAAGGAATAATGTTAATGCTTTCCGCACCCCAGGCTCATTTGCATTACCTACTTGGATCTTACTGGGTTTGTTGCCTCTCTCTGGGACAGTTAGTTGTGGAGTGGAAATGAGCAGACGGTCTGCACTGTTCTTCCAAGCCCTTTGTCATGGTCGTTGTCCGTAGTCAACGTAGTCAACATTGTGTTCCTCTTCCTCTCGTCTTCTTCTTTTTTTTTTTGGTTCTTTTTTTTTTTTTTTTTTCGGAGCTGGGGACCGAACCCAGGGCCTTGCGCTTCCTAGGGTCTCGTCTTCTTCTTAATCTCTCTCCTCCTCCCCCTTCCCCTCTCCCTCCCTCTCCCCCCTCTCTCCTCCTCCCCTTCTCCTCTCCCTCCTCCTCCTCTTCCTCCTCCCCCTGCTCGTCCTCCCCCCTCCTTCACTCCTCCTCCTCCGTGACTTGAGTCACTTCATGGCGGGATTACTTTAGTACTAGTGTGGCAGGAGTTCTATAGTCTTCAGCCCTTGCTTGTTTCCTTGCCTGTAGCAAACTCAGCAAATCTCATGCATCAGTCTTCAAAGGGGGGAGGATTTGGGAAGCTAACCTTTAGCTCGTTTGTTTGGAATGTTAAGAGCCATGAATTTCTATTTCCGTCTCTTCCACCATTCATAGGCATTAGGAAATACAGGCTCAGACAGGCAAACAACTTGCCCAAAGGGTGGAAATGGAACATCTTGTCCTTGCTTCATTTCCTAAGGACAAGGAGATCCTCCCTTGGCCCCCTTCCCTCTTCTTCCAGGATGCCTGCAATATGTGTGCATGCTACAACCTCTAGTTCTAAGGCTAGCCCTCGGGTTCTAAGCCCACTAGCTCTTTCCAGGCTCCTCCTTGTCACCCCATCTAGCAGGTAGAGCACAGCAGAGAGAAGCCAGGTGCCTGAAGCCTGATGAGATGACCTCTGCCAACACAGCCTGACCATGAAAGCCAGGTCCTGAAGTCCTGAGATCACCAGCTGCTTAGGAACAAGGACAGCTAGAAGCTGCCTCCCTTTTCTGCGTTTGGCTCCACGATGCTGCCTGGATCCCAGCAGAAAGGTCTAGGGAAGGAAATGAATACATGCTCTAGAGCTGCAGTGTGACACAGACCCATTCTCTAAGGTATAAATAATATCAGGACACATGGAGGGTATACAGTAGCCCCTGTCCACTGTCATCTGAGGTCTCACCTTCCATGATTTTCAATTACCTGTGGGCAACTCTAGTTTAAAAATACTACATGGAAAACTCCAGAAATAACAAAAAAATCGAAGATTTGAAATTGCACACCATTCTGAGTAGCGCAATGAAATCTTGCAACATGCTGCCCATGATGTGAACTACCCCTCTGTCCAGTGTTTCGAGTTGCCCCATTAGCTGCTATGGTACTGCAGTGTTTTGTTCAATTAATCTTTACATAGGTGGTCTCATTTATGTATTATACTCCCCTCTCCACATCCGCTCATGTAAGCATCGTATCACATCATCACAAAAGGTATGACTACTGTGTAAGTTATTCAAAGAGGATAGTTGCATGACTTTTATTGTAGCGATTGTCATAGTTGGTCTATTATTATCATATTTTTTGTTCTTACAAACATTTATTTTCCTCCAAATTTAGTATGTTTTCTTTTCTGTAATGTGGAAAGTCTTCATTTCCCTTTTCCCAAGTGTTGAGGTTCATAGAGCCAAGTCTTAACCATACACTAATCTTCATCTCTTCAGTATCTTGTATGTTGATTTAGTTTCATATGTAGATACTTATATTAGTTTTCCTTAGGGATTTATACATTGATATATATATATATATATTCCTGCTTACCCTCCTCTTAACACTCAACAATACAACTGTAAATGTATTTACACAGCTGTTCCTTGGTCAAGGTCATTTGCAAGAGCAAGTCGGTTTCTGGGTTTCTGAAGAAATCTTGTTTGGTGGGTGAAGGATCCATTGAGGGGTTCTCATTAGTTTTTTCCCTGTATTCTGATCCACTAGACTGTTTTTTTAAAGAGCTTGCAGAATGAGCTGCAAAAGCCCCCTTTCTGGTCTTGCCTGGGATTTTGATCGCTGAAAGAAGTCTGTTCACTCTTTCTTCCTTTGGACAGAATCGGGTGACCTCTAGGTGCATCTCTTCCGAATAGGTCTCTTTTTCGCTTTGGGACCTCTGTTGGGGGAAGAAGGTCGGTGGCGCCCCTCAGGAGGCGGCGGCGGTGGCAGGGAGGCTGTGGGATACGGAGCACGCTCGACCTTGAGGGGTGCGCAGCCTCCGCTGCTGCTGCTGCTGCGTGTGCTGTAGAGGCGCCTTATTATTATTTATTAGTCTCTTACTATGCCTAGTTTACAAACTTTATCATAGGTATGCTTCAATAAAAGGATACCAATATATATATATATATATATATATATATATATATATATATTTACTATCTGTGATTCAGAGCATCTTATGGGGATAAGAAGGTAATAGTGTGTAAACATCCTCAGAAGAGAGAAAACCCACATGATTGCTATTAGTAGGAGTAAAGTAGAGGCCAAGCCTTGAACTCTGAGATTCCTCTCATCAGTCACTGTCACTGGGTCTTCTGGATGAGTACCTACTGTGTGTCAGCTTCTTAGACAAATGCAGCAACCCTACCATTTATGACCGCTCTGGCCACAGAGATGATTCTTTGTTGTGTGTGAATCATATCAGGAGAAAAATCCCAAGGAAGGGTGGAAACAACCCATTAAGTCAGGGTGGAAACAACCTATTGTCAACTGAATGTTTGTGTTCCTCCTCCAAACTCAGATGAAAACCATGAGCACCCCTGGAGTGTGATGCTGGGTGCATGGTCTTTTAGATATATAATTAGATTGGGTTCATAAGGGTGAGGCCTTCCTCACAGCTGTCAGAAAGAGGGAATAGCCAGACACAAGAGTGGCTGTACCTGTGTCTTCCCAACATCCAGAACTGCGAGAAGGAACCGTTTGTTCTTCAAGCTACCTTACCTACTGATGCCACAGACCAAATTTATCTGTGACCCACGGGCATTCTCCAGTTATGAAGTCACCAAAGCATACCTGTTTGGAATGTCCAGTAATCAAAAGTGCCCTTCAGAAATTTGGGACAAAACTTCGGTCCAGAATAAGGATCTATGGACGCTTGCTTTGGGTTCCAGGAAGTAGTTAGTAAGAACAACTTAAGCTTCTAAGAACACATAGCACTTTATTAAGCACTTTGGAATTGTTATCATCCCTTCAAGTCCCACAACATTGTGTGGAAGGTTCTTTTGGCACGTTTGATCCATGGCCAACACAAGCTTTGGAGAAAAATACATGCTATTCAAGGTCACCCTGTTGATAGCAGACCCTGGGCAAGTTTTAAAGCTCCACTCTGTTCCACACAATGCCAAACAAGGCTGCTTGAGTTTCAGACCATTGAATCTGTTGACTCCTCGGTAGCAGTTTATACCCAGCTGCAAACATGGTTTCTGCAGCTGTCTTCCTGAAGAACATACCAGAATGACTTCCTGCAGCCACATCTTCTGGATGACTGAAGGCCTGGTTGCAGTAAGACCAGATTGACCTATTTCAGCCTAATGGCTACATTCTGACACATTTAAAAGTGAATACATAAGCAGTGGATTTTACTATAGAACTGTGCTGGCTGGTTTTGTGTGTCAACATGACACAAACTGGAGTTATTACAGAGAAAGGAGCTTCCCTTGAGGAAATGCCTCCATGAGATCCAGCTGTAAGGCATTTTCTCAATTAGTGATCAAGGGTGGGAGAGACCAGCCCATTGTGGGTGGTGCAGTCTCTGGGCTTGTAGTCCTGGGTTCTATAAGAAAGCAAGCTGAGCAAGCCAGGGGAAGCAAGCCAGTAAGCAGCATCCCTCCATGGCCTCTGCATCAGTTCCTGCTCCCTGACCTTTTTGAGTTCCAGTCCTGACTTCCTTTGTTGATGAACAGCAATGTAGAAGTATAAGCTGAATAAACCCTTTCCTCCCCAACTTGCTTCTTGGTCATGTTGTTTTGTGCAGGAATAGAAACCCTGACTAAGACAAGAACCAAACAGAGGAAAACAGAATCACCATTCTTTGTTGATTCTAAGGTACATAGTAAGGATAGTCTAAACCCAAGAATGTATCTAAAAAACCAGTGCCTAAGTTTAATGTGCTAGTCTCTCTCTCTCTCTCTCTCTCTCTCCAAGAAAAGCTATGGATCTTTCAAGTCAGAATTAAAAAGCTGCAATTAAAATAATTGGTATATTCCAAAGATCAGTGACATCTTACAAAGAGAAACTGAAGCAGTGTCTGACCAGAACATCGATACCTAGTATGCAATATGATTTTGAAACATGCTTCTTAGAAGAACAGATGCCTCCGTAAAACAGACACTGACGTTTTTCATTAGAAAAACTGTCAAGCAGGGTCTCATGAATTGAATGGATGCTTTCTGCAGCTCCAGGATTTTCAACACATGGGCTGTCTTACCTCCGTTGTCCCCTACCCACACCTTCTCTGCCCCAGGGAAATTGTGAGACAAATTCCCTGTGTCAGGGCTTCTTATCAGTAAATGTTTGGTGCTATAGCTGTTAAAAGACAATAAACACTTAACAATATTACATTAACACACCATCCTAAAGTCATCACAGTTCCCTAAAATCAATATTAATACATTCTTTGATAACATCATTGAAGTGTTTCTACTTCTGTTATTCTTTTATTAATAACCTTTACTTTTTTTTCCTTTCGTAGTTTTTAGTCTCAAGATCCAAATAAGTCCCATATCCTTTTCCCTGTTTATTGTTGCTAAAGAAACCAAGTCTCAGGGTGAGAGTCCCACATTGTGGCTTCACTTCAGGGCTGGGATCTGTAGAACACCCTTTAATTTGTGTCCTTTAATCTTTTAATTTCTCCCACAGTTCCTTTACATGGGTATCGGCTGCTATAAGGACATGCATTCCTAATTTTGCTTTTGTGTCTGTAAGGAGGTATGTGGTGCCTGGTTGTCTCCAATTATTAGCTACTGATGATGGCTTAGCTTTCATCATAACCAGTACTCTTGATATCACGGTCCCACATTCTGAAACCATGCTCCCCCCACCCCCACAAATTCTTAAAAACAGTGAGTCTGAGATACTAGCCGTGCCTTTTGTTCAGCATTTGATGCTTTCTATTACAATGAAGAATAATGCTTTCTGCTCTCCCCTCAGTGTTCTGCAGTGACTTAAGCGTAGTGGTCCCTCAGAACCGCCCCTAAACTAAATAGCACTCACTATACACACACCTTCGTTTCAGTTAACCGGAAAGGCAATAGAGACTGCAAGAATTTCTATTACAGAACCCATATTGTCAGTTCTCAGTGTGTAAGGCAAACTCCTAAACCCATAAAACAACACAGGCCTGCAAGGCACTTCCATCCAGCAGTGGACCACGAGGCTGTCACTTCCATAGCACGTCACCTCCCAGGGTTCCATTATTGTTAGCATGGTGAAGGAGCTGTTGGTACTGAAGCGCCAGGCTATTCCAGGCTCTCCTTCACCCCACACAATCTACTTCTGAGTGCACTTTAAGAGGCTCCGTGCAAACCTCCCCGTTTACTAACTACATCCCATTTGGGGTAGGAAAACTCAAACATGCCACATACATGTATAGAAAATAGTGTGAACTGTTTATTCTCGGCATTCGGGGAGAGATCTGTGTCTGCAGGCAGATATAGAAACCTTGGCAGGGTCAGAGGCAGCTACAGAGGCCAGCATCCCCGAGTGTGTTTCTGAATGTCTTCATCTTTTTTGCCTGTACCCATTATTTCCTCCTAGGTATAGACTAATTTCATCACACTCTGTTTATGTAGTTCTGAGGAGATACAGTAGGGCTATGTATACATATGGCCAGGGCATTCTAATGTTAGCTGCACTGCTAGTTAATTTTCATTATGTAGTTGCAACCTGTAAGTGTGTACATGAATGTATAGAAGGGACCATATTTAGGAGCACACATATTTTTTCTTTGCAACTTAGGTTTTAAACACTATCATTACTGATAGGTGTGACATATTCTGGCACTTTCTCTTCTGTTCTACTTCTTTGTACAAAAAAAACACCTAAAAAATGCTGGTTGTGACCCACTAAATGTATTTTAAAACGGACAGGTGGGTCATAACTTTCATCTTGAAAGGCACATCCTACAGTGAAGGCAGAGACTGAAGACATATAAAAGCAATGTTCTTGGGTGCCAGACGGACTCCAGCAGCAAGTTATTCGCCTAGAAAGAAATGAGCATCGTGCACTGTGGGTGGGGTCAGAAACTGGAACAGCACTGTATTTCCCAGATGACAGGACACCCCTGTATGACCCAGGTGATCAGAGAAGCCCTTTGTATATAATTTGTGATCAGGTGAATCTGGGAAGTAAATTAAGACCCCGTGGACATCCATCAAAGGAGAGAGAAGCCCCGCTGGTCCATTGCAATCTGTCTGAACTCTGTCTTTCCTATTGTGGCCTTGATGGATCTGCACTTCCAAACAATAACTGTTCATCACACCAACCCAGTTCTATTTGTCCAGCTCGGCAGAGCACACTGTGCTCTCTGGAGCCACAAAGGGGAGGAAATATTCCCTCCCACACTCCCGTATGATGAGTTTTCCACCTCTACATAAAACTCCCTGTATAGGGCATGGCTTTTGGCTTTTCGACTCCCGACTATGACAAGAGAACTGGGTTGAAGACCAATAATAATATTGCTGCTGCAGCCAACTCTGAATACCAAATATTTTTCCACCTCATCCCTTATAAAGAGTTCCAGTTTTAGGGAAGGGGAAAAAAAAACAAAGATAAGGGGAAAGGAAAATCCACACAATATCAGCAAGTTTACCCTTGGGATCAAGTCACTTTCTCAGATGATGTTTTCACAGCATAAATATTTTATGCATTGTGCTCGTATTTTAAGTTGTTTGGGCAGAAATAAAAACTTCCCTCCAGGTTTTATTCAGCACAGTGAGCTTTCCTCCCAACACACACACACATTCACACACATACACACACACACACACACACATACACACACACAAACATACACACACACAAACATACACACACACAAACATACACACACACATACACACATACACATACACACACACACACACACACACACACACACACACACATGAGTATCATCAATACAACTAAAAAGTGATTTCTCTTGCAGTTAGGTTCCCCATACCAAGAACAGAAGACCTCAAGATATCCATGTATGAATTTGCTAACAATCTGGGTAACTAATAGGAAGTAATAACCCATGAGTCATGAAAAATTTGAAAAAATTATTCCGATGTTTGTTTATTGTGGGTTAGATTTGCAGGGAAATAAAATCACTCTGGCAGCTAAAACCGCACACACTCACATTCTCTTGTGTGAATTAATTATACTTAACTACTTTGTAATGTCCTGATTAATTATTTCCTGTTCCAGTCAGTTGATTGTGCATTTTGATATGAAACCTGCATCATGATGAGAGTCCTGGACCTATTTCTCATCTTGCTTCAGGCCCCCCGTAGAGCTGATCTGAGCAAACGACTTCAAAGGAAGCCCATATCTTCAACAGCACTCCAGGAGGGCTATATCAGACACAGGTGGCCACACTGTATTTTTGGTCCAGGGCATGGAGTCACCATGTACACACAGGCAGCCGGGAGCTGGGGATTTAATGCTTTTGTACTATTTGTGATAAATAAGACTCTGTCCTGTACAAACACACTGAGGACTTATCACCCACCAACATGACCTTCAATGTGTACAGCCATCAGTCCTAGAAGTTAGAGTGGACAGTGCCACACAGGTCTTGGAAACTAACCGAGAGAAGCTAGCAGTAACTCTCTTCCTCTAGTTCAGTCGTGACATCCCCAAACACGATATGAAACAATACAAACACATTACCTGACAGTTTTGTGTTCCGTGTTCTAAAATCAAGATGTCAGCTGAGTTTTATTTCTTCCATAGGCTCCGGTTACAGCATCTGTTTCTTGTCTTTTCCAGCTCCTAAAGCCTGTCACACCCCCTGACCCGTTTATGCATCTTCAAAGCCCTCGGAGTAGCTTGCATACCCTCATCTCTTCCTATTATCGCTTCCTTTCCTTGTGTGGGCTATTGTGACTATACTGGGTCCAGATAATCCACAGCCTTCTCCCCTACTCAAGATGTCTTCACTCAATCACATCCTCAAGGTGCCTTTATAATGTAAGATCACGTTTGAAGGTGGCAGAGATTAGGGTGTGTATGTTTTTGGCTGGTGTGATGGCTTGAATGTCTCTTCCAAACTCGTCACGTCTTGAAACATGATCACATGACCAGTGTGACGGTGTGACCTTTGGAGGGACTAGTTGATGATCCAAGGGCAGATTAGTACCCGTGAATGGAAGCGGTGAGGGATGCATTAGTTACTCTGCTTGTTGCTAGGAAGAAGCCTGAAGTCAGCTAACGGAAAGAAGAGCTGACTTGGGCTCACAGTTTAAGGATAGAGTCCACCACTGCAGAGAAGTCAGGGTGACAGGAGCATGGGGCAGCTAGGCTCACTGCATTCACAGACAGGAGGAAGAATGGGGGATACTGGTATCCAGATCACTTTTTTTTTGCTCTGGGGATTCTGACCTGTGGAATGGTTGTGGTCACACACAGAATGATCTTCTTGCCTCAAATAACCTAATCGAGAAACTCTCTCACACACATCCCCAAGGTTGTCTCCTGGTTGATTCTAGTTCCAATCAAGTTGGGAATCAGTATTAATTATCAAAGGAACTGGGTGCTCTTCACCATGTGTATTTTGTCACTATGAAATGCCTGTTGTCACATTAGGATGCAGCAAGAAAAATAGCCCCAGATATGGCCCCCAGCTACTGCACTTCTCAACCTCCAGAACTGTGGGTTGTAACCCCTTTGCGGGGTCAAACAACCCTTTCATGGGGATTACATATCATACATCCTGCTTATCAGATATTTACATTATGGTTCATAACAGGACCAAAATGTAAAGTAAAGTAGTAACAAAAATAATGTTATGATTGGAGGTCACCACAACATGAGGAACTGTATTTAAGGGTCGCAGCAATTGGAAGGTTGAGAACCACTGCTCTAAAGCCACGAAATGAACCAAGTTGAAGTGTTTATAACTTATCTAGTCTGTGGCTTTTGTTACAGCAAAACAACATGGAGTAAGACAAAGGTCTTCATGCTACCCACACACTAAGTATAAGACCAAGCAGGAATGAGTGAGTATACAGAAGGCCAGAGCCTGGGGGTACTCGTAGCCAGGTCTGCGCAGGCCCTACCAGAGAGGAACAGGAAGTCTGAAGTTTCGTGACAAGATGACGTAAATGATCCCCGAGGCTGACTCTTGCCTTTTCCCTGGTTACCTGTGAATTTACATTCAGCTTCCCTTACAGTCTCTACAATCACTGACAATCCAGTATCTTAGCCTGCTTTGCATTGTTGTAACAAAATGTCCGAGAATGGGTAATTTATGAAGAGAGATTTACTCCTTTGAGCTCTAAAGACTAAAAACCCAAGGAAGAGGGCCCACACCGATTGAGGATCATCTTGTTGTGACATATGCAGATAGAACGCAAAAGGATGAGCTATCCTTTATGCACGAGGTGAGAAAGTACAGAGATGCATTCTTTATTGAGAATCCACTCTGGCCGCAGCCACCCTACTCCTGTTAGGATAGCATTCTCTCATTCCTGAGGGCCAAACTATCATGACTTTGCCGGTTCCATTTAAGTCTCACCTCTCAACACGATTGTGCTGGAGACTAAAAAGCATGTGAGCTTTGGGGAACCACAGTGGTTAAGGTTTCAAATTAGCTAGGAGGTATGGGGGAGACAGCGGGAAAGTCACACGAGAGTGTAGGCAATAGGACTAAATTACTAAATTAACACACTGTTGATTTTATCAAATTATGTGGTAAACACATTAAGCCTAGGAAAAGGAGTGAAGAATCAGGTCAGTTAATGAGCTCAGGAACATAGAAGTGTGTGTGTGTGTGTGTGTGTGTGTGTGTGTGTGTGTGTGCGCGCGCGCTCTGTGCTCCGATGTTGCTTTTCTTGACAAGCCCACTGAGCCTGTCCCCATGAGAGACCAGTACATCTGACATAGGAGCTGAAGTCCATAAATCTGCGGGTCATGTAACTATTTGTTCTTGACTCTGATTCCAGGCTCACTACGAAGCACTTGGATAATTAAGCTTCCCAGGGAGCCCTCTGTACAGAGAGAGGGCAGGCTGTCAATCTCAGGTCTGCTTGACAGACAGACTCTGTTTCTCATAAAAAAAAATTAGCAAATCGGCATGCCGGCTTGCATATATTTATGCCTTGGGAATTTACTTAGCATGAGTCAGCACCTCTAGGCTGTCAATCTCTGATCTTCGTGACAGATACTCTAATTTGCCTGAAAATTAACAAACAGATAAGTGGGTTTATATTTATTAATGCCTTATGAGCTCGGTGAGAATGAGGCAGAATCAATTCTGACCAGTGCACAGGTTTCTGCAAAACCTGAACAATGCAATATTATACCTTTGGGTTCTCCAGGGTTCGAGTTGTGCAGCTAAATAGCCTGCCCTTCCCTCTCATGGATGTCACTCTTAATTGTCATTTATCTGCTCTAGCACCTATAGTGATCACGTTTGCTCTGTTCATTCTTGCACATCGAGCAACAATGCTGCTTGATGAAATGGTCTGATGGACAAATACATGGGTGTTGCCCTGACTTTCTTCCCGCTACGACAGGGTATAAAATGGATACCGCCATAGTGAAAGATTCCAGAGCAGATATTATAAATTAAGGGAAAGGTCACATTCGAGATAAGACAGAGGGAGCTTTGGTGGAGTTAACAGGAAGCTGTCTTCCCAAGAGACAGCCTGTTAGACCAGCCTGTGACAGGGCGAACCTGCAGCCGTGACAGCACAGCCACAAGGCATCTCTAACAAACAGCTGGGCATTTCTATTTGAATTTCAAGACATCATGGCAGGTCAACATGTCCCAAAGCAAGCTCATCTTGAAAAAAAAAAAATCTGTGCTCTTAAATGCCTCCCAGGCTCTTTGGTTTGGCGTGATTTGAGATTTCCCTCACTTTAAAATTCACCCCAGTTAATAAATCAACATCCCACATGGGTTTCTGACTGTCACTGGTCCCACAGTTCTAAATCCTAGGTCCTAGCCTGCAAAACACCTGGGTATCCACCTGCAGCAGCTTCTCAAGCTGGCTTCCCTGTTTTCTTCTTTCGCTTTCCCTTCCTACCCCCACCCCCTTCTCTCCCTCCTCTCCTCCCTCCCTCCTTGCCACCCTCTCTCCTTCCCTCTCTTCCATTTTCCTTCCTTCCTTCCTTCCTTCTTTCCTTCCTTCCTTCCTTCCTTCCTCCTCCCTTCCTTCCTTCCTGGATTGGTTTTGTCTGTTTCAAGACTACAGGGTTTATCTGTGTGGTCCTCGATATCCTAGATCTCACTCTGCAGACTGGGCTGGCCTCAAACTGAGAGATCTGCTTTCCTCAGCCTCCCAAGTGCTGGGATTAAAGGCATGTAACACCACCTCCTGTTTTCCTCTTTCACCTTTTCTTAGCATTTTGGACAATTTTCATAAGAGCAAATCAGTTTTTGATTTGTTTTCCTGTGCAGGAGTCAAACCCAGGGCCTTGGGGAAGTCAGGAAAATGTTCTACCAGAAGACACACTCCTCTCAATCCTTAAAAATAAAAAATAATGATAATTTAAAAGTTTGCAATCCCATAGGAAGAACAACAATATCAACCAACCAGAGCTCCCAGAGCTCCCAGGGATTAAACCACCAACTAAAGAGTACACATGGAGGGACCCATGTCTCTAGCTGCATATGTAGCTGAGGATGACCTTGTTGGACATCAGTGGGAGGAGAGACCTTTGGTTCTGTGAAGGCTCAGTGTCCCAGTAGGGGAATGCCAGGGTGGGGAGGCAGGAGTGGGTGGAGGAAACACCCTCATAGAAGTGGGGGGAGAGAGGATGGGATAGGGAGTTTCTGGAAGGGAAATGGGGAAAGGGGATAACATTTGAAATTTGTAAATAAAATATCCAAAACAAGCAAACAAACAAACAAAAAACCCATGAACCTAAAAAAAAGAAAGTTCAGTTCCTACCTCTCTGACCTCTCTTTTGGAAGTCTTTCCAGGCTCCGCCTTCAAAGCAACCTCTATACAGCCAAGGGTGCAGCTATCCATCTATACACACCCTACTGTTTTATATTAGAGACTCCATTTTCTTCCATTTCCAAAGACAATTCCTCCCCTTCTATATAGGGAAGCCCACTCCCTCCTCATGTAGATGCCCTGTATGCCCCGGGTTTTGTCAGGCTAGTAAACTGCCTTTCCTTTTCCTGTCTGCTGAAGGTCCTTCTTGCTCTTGGAGGCCCAAATTAGGCACGGAACTTTGTGGGTGGAACCTACACATAGAGGCTTGCAGAAGAGAAGCTGGTGTTGAAAACTTCCGGACCTCAAAGGACCGTCTGACCTCAGAGCTCTGGAAACTGAGCTCAAGACAGCATAACTTTATTCCCTTTCTAAAGCCCTTACTTTTCTTTATTGATCATCATCATAAATAATCACGGCTTTCCTATCCTAAAGGTTGTAACAGGAGGAGCAGGAGTCTATTAGATGCCTCATCTAGCAACTTCAATCTCTCAGGTAAGAGACTTAAGGAATCTTAGAAAATTTACAGGGAGGGAAACTCCGAGAAAGTGAGTCATGCCAGCACAATGAGAAAATAAAAGAATGCAGGTGGCCATGGGTATTCCCAGTCATTTCCCAGAGACAGGGTGACTAACCCTCATTGACTCATCCTAATAGCCTCCAGGTGGTCTAGACTAACATGAAATTTCTGTAGAATTGATAACTGGGGTAGCCCTGCAACCATAAAACGTCTTGGTATCAGGAGTATTCTTTATCAGAATAGACCCATTTGTGTCTTTACATTACTATCAGAGTTTCTTGAACAGCAATAAATTCACAAATTATTCTGGTTTCACTGGTTTCAACTTACCAGGCAATCACCCTATTCCTTTTCAGTGTGACTATCCACAATCATACTTTCTTCTTTTCCAATCTTAATTCCTAATATCAACTCTTAAGACCATGTGTCACACTTCACACACACTGTAGAATGGCTACAAAAATATTAAAGAATCCATGGATTTTAAAGATAATTTACATCTGGGGGTAGGGAGCTAATGCTAGTTGATGTCACAGGAAGGGAAACTCTGAGAATGTGAGTCATGCGAGCACAATGAGGAGAAAATAAAAGAACTCAGGTGACTTCCTACAGAGGAAGTCACTGCAAATGGTTAGATATCAATGAAGCCATTTGGAATTCTGCTAGAAGTTGGATGAATTAAACCAAGTCTGCAGAGACCAAAGGCTGAGGTCTACAATGGAGGCAAAGAACCATTAGGGTAGGCACATGTCCGGGTCTGAATAGGATTGATGGATAGATATTAGAGTGAACTAAGTCAGGCAGTGGGAACTACTAAACTGAAGCCTCAGAGGCAGGGATTCTCTGCTCGTCAGACCTTCGGCCACACACACCACAGAGGGTAGTCTCATGGCAGGTTGTTGGGCCCTTCTTTATTATAGTTGTATTGATTTGCTTTCTGTTGACGTGACAAACCGCATGACCAAAACCAGTTCAGGAAGGAAAGGGTTTATTTCAGCTTGCAGTTTATAGTCAATCACTGACAGAAGCATGGCAGGATTCAGGACAGGAGCCTAGAAGTGTTGGGCCATGGAGGAACATTGCCCTATTAGTTACTTTTCTATTCTGATATAATATTATGGCCAGACAGTTTATGAAAGGAAGTGTTCAGATGAACTTACAGTTCTAGGGGATTAGAGTTCATGATGGTAGGGTGAACATATGGCAGACAGATCTGCAAGCCCTTCCCCCTGACACACCTCCTGCAACAAAGCCACACCCCCTAATCCTTCCTAAACAGTTCCACCAAATGGAGACCAAACATTCAAACATAGAAGCTTATGGAGGCCATTCTCATTCAAACCATTGCAACTCCTTACTGGCTTGATCCTCAGGGCTTGCTAAGCCTGCTTTCTTATACAACCCAGGACCATCTATCTGTCCAGGCTAGCATTGTCCACAGTGGCTTCCTACATCAATTGTTAATCAAGGCAATATTCCATAAACTTTTCTACAGTCCAATCTTATGGAAGTGTTTTTCATAATTAAGATCCTGTTCCTAGATATGTGTAGGTGTGTATGTAGATGACAAAATCAACCAGCCCTGTTGCGTGTTTTCTGTTTTTCCTTTCATGGACTTGTCTTAAGGATATTGATCTCTTTGCTGGTCTGGTGTGTTTGGTAAGTTCAGAAGCCTAGATTATCTGGTGTGGTTTTAATATGCCCATGTATACATGTGTTTCTAATCTACTTTGTTAAGTTTATAGGCAGTATCCTTTTATTTACAGGAAAAAGTTATAAGTTATTAGTTCCTTATGGTTGCTGTTGGACAGATGGTGTCCACAAATGAGATGCACATCCATTGTACCTCAACATGAAGACAAACTCTGCTTTGTAAGATGGAGTCACTCAGGGCAAGGCTCAGTGTTATAGTCATGATCTCAAGCAACTTAGAGGACAGTAACTCAGAGCAGGGTACAGCCTGGTCTGCACAGTTGGGTAGTGAACCTCTCAAAATATACCTTCTTGTAATAGTTGGGATTTGAGACTGTTATAGGTTTTTTGTTGTTGTTTTTGTTTTGTGTTCTATTTTTGTTTTTTGGGGTTTTGTTTGTAAAAAGGATTGTTGAAGGTGTAATTAAGCTAAAACTCTTTGAGGCAAGCATAGAGAATGGCAAAGAACATACCTCTCTTATAACGATACATATAACCTGTACCAGGCTTCATATACCTGCTTTTAAAAATGGAAGTAAGCTATTTCCCTTAGTGATCCCTGGATAATGCCCATTTCTACTCAAGCACATCTGGAAACACATCTGGAACCTATAAGCAAGAAGTCAATTCATATTGGACCACTTTTGGATGAATATCAATAAGGCAAACTGTGTCCTCTGAGTGAACTTTTAGAAAGAATACCTACTTATAATTAGACATGCATATGATTAAAGCCAGATGCATTATTGTTAGCTAATGAGAGAGGTAGAGATAGTTCTCTCTAAGGATGTAGCCCCTAGTAAGTTGACCACTTTCTAGCTGAAAGCCACACATACAAGAATATTTGAGTCTTGAAGGCTTAAAAATATATGATACCAGTTTGGGTGAGTAAGGAAGAGGGGACCTACCTGGAAAGAGTTTGGACGTATGGTTGAATATGAGCAAAACACACTCCATGAGACTCTCAAAGAGCAAAAAGAGGATATGTTTCCAAAGTAGGGAAAGGACAATCAGATGCCTCATGGGTAGGCCCATGCACAGCAAGCCAAGGCTTACATAGTCCAAACAGAGAACCATTTGTGCTAGTGTGATACCCCTTTAGAAAACCAAGCTCTCAGACCCCATGGTGGTTTGACTAAGAATGGCTCTTGTAGACTTCTATATTTGAATACTTGGTCTCCGAATTTAAGTGTATCTGATTGGGAAGAATTAGGAGCTGTGATCTTGTTGGACAAAGTGTGCCATTGGGGGCAGCTTTGGTGTCAAAATTCATGTGCCCTGCCCATTGCACTCTCTGCCTCCTATTTGTGGTTTGAGATGTAAACTCTTAGCTGTTTCTTTAGCTGTCTGCTGCCTGCTGCCTCTACTTCACTACTCTGCATAGACTATTATCCCTGTGGGATTGTAAGTTCAGAATGAACCTTTCATTTTATAAGTTGCCATGGTCCTGATTTGAATAGTTGCCTTTGTAATCTTTGAGTCTTTAACCCAACTCTTTAGATATAAACCCAGGAATACCTAACTGAGACTCTGACCACAGGTAACATCTTGAAATGAGATGATCCTGAATTGACCAGAGGTCCCTAAATTCAATGACCAAGGTACTTATAAAGACAGAAGAGACATAAAAGAAGCAAAGATTAGTACCACTAGCCAAGGAACAGAAGCTGAAAGACACACTCTATGGGGGAAGGATTCTCCCATAGAGTGGTCAGCAGGAGAATAGCCCCGCTGAAACCCTGATTTTGAACTTCAGATCTCCATAACAGTTCTGAAATTCACTTCAGTTTTCATACTTTGTTATACTAGCTATAGAAAAACTAATATAGACCTCAAAGTATCCCTTGAAATAAGGTCTAGAATATATATCTGCCCCAGAAATACTGGTGGAGCCACCAGGCAAAAGCAGGTCACTGTAACCCGGTCGGCTTAGCATTGTGAGTGCTGCTGTAGTGTTGGATGTGCCCTGAGAAGCACTTGATCAACTATCAGGGGAGAGAGTTAGAAGTCCAGGCAGGGGTCAGGTGTGAGAGTTGTTGGAGTCTAATCGAAGGACCAATTTATCTCTTAGAGCAAGTTATTAAATGGGTAGTGACAGAGATAAGGCATGTATAGACCCTTTAATTAAGACAGGTGAAGAGGATCCCTAGCCTAGTCCTGGTAACTTGTCTTCTCTGATCAGGATCTCAAAGTGTCAGGCAGAACCATGCCATTTTATAAACCTCCATTTGGCTTGAAATGTGACTGTTTCTAGATTCTTGACCTCATGGCTGATTAGGGACAGCCTTACTGTGAGCATGTGCTAAGAATGGCTTATCAATTGTGTTGCATAGAATACCCCTTCTACTGCTACTTGTATCAGGAAGGACCTCACACTGTCCACAGAGTCTTCATTGTGCTGCTGTCTGCTTGTCTGTCTATGACAGTGACAACTCTTCTAATAAATATCCAATCTAAACGGACATTCTGCCTCAGTATCCCCCTTGATCCCCTAAGTCAAAACTTTTCATGAAGAACGTGGCATTTCCATCTCTTCTGTTAGGAGCATAAGATATTTCTATCAGTTTTTGTTTGACCAGAGAAACCCCATCACTCTTGCACTTCAATTTAGAGGGGGAATCCCCCATTCTCTTTTTATTTTTTAAGATGTACTAGCAGCTCATGAAAGGCCCCATAAATTTGAAGAGCTCAGGCTCAATTTTCAGTTACATAGCTTTATATAGAATTCATGAAGGCAGGGAACGAATCACTTGGGTGACCACTGAATCATTAGTAGTCAGCACACTACCACACTACATACAGTAGGCACTCAGGAAACATTTGATCTTTTAACAGTAGCAGCTTTCATTCCAGTGAAGGAGGGAGATGAACATTAGATACCTCACTGCAGCAGGCACTCCCCAGTGCTCTCTGGAGAAGTCTGCCAATGAGGAGAACAGGTAGCCTGAGAAGCTAGCGGGCGAGATTAGTCTGTTCTTTGGAGCAAAAGAAAAGTTGAAAGATCCTTTTGATCTGAGTACTGAACACCAAGTAGCTTTTAGAGCAGGAAGCAGGAAAAGCAGAGGCAGTGGTGATTATGTGTCATGATTTGAGGGAAGGAGAATGACGTAAGTAGGAGATTGGAAAAGAAGCATTAGACGAACTCAGTCAACATCAATGTCCAGTATAGGAGGGTTTGCACTCTGAGGTCTGAGATCTTCAGTGCTCAACTCTACCTTCCTAGTCTGTCTTGGGGCTAAAACCAACAAGTACAGTTTTGGGAAGGCCATAGTGGGCTAAGAGAAAGGAAGACCCACTACGTGGTAGAAATACTGTGACTGAAATTAAAAGAGCTAAGAAGGAACGTGGCTTTCTACATGGAGGGAGAACAGATAACCTGCTCAACAGAGGCTTGCTGTGATAGGCGATGCGGACTTTTGAGGTAGGGCACACATAGAATCGTGTGTTTGAATGCTGCCCATAGGGAGCATCACTATTAGGAGGCAGAGCCTTGTTGGAGGAAGTTGGTCACTGTGGGGGCAGACTTTGAGGTCTCTTATGCTCAAGCTACACCCAGTGTGTCACCCAGTCCCCTTCTGCTGCTTTCAGATCAAGATGTAGAATTCTCAGTTCCTTCTCTAGCATGAATGCTGCCATGATTCCCACCAAGATGATAATGGACTAAACCTCTGAACCTGTAAGCCAGTCCCAATTAAATGTTTTCCTTTATAAGAGTTGCTATGGTCACAGTGTCTCGTCAAGGCAATAAAATCCTAACTAAGACACTTAGAAATTCAGGAATAAAGGAGGTGATCAGTTTATGGTAGAAACTGTAAAGTCAAATCATTTACTGGGCCAGGAATAGATGACCTCTCATTTTAATCTCACAAAACTCTGTGACAGTGGAACCTCATAGCTATTGTACCAATTTTACAAATGAAAAGGTTGGAGCCCCAATTGATGAGGAAGAATGCCTAAGACATGGGAGCGGGTGGTAGACCAGAAGACAATTTGGGCAAGGTGACTTCCTACCCTGTACCAGGACGGGGAAAGCTCGGTGTAAGAGTATTTTCTTCTTTTGAAAGATGTCTTTAATTTCTATTTTATATGTATGACTCTTTTGCCTAAATGTATACCATGTATTCTATCTTCCTGCTTAGTGCCAGAGGTCAGAAAAGGGCACCAGATTGCCTGTGTCTGGAATTATGGATAGTTGTGAGCCACTCACGGTGTAAGTAAGTACTGGGAATCAAACCTAGTTCTTCCAAAACAGCAAGAAGCACTCACTTTAAATTTCTGAGCCACCTCTCTAGCCCCCTCTACTGTGTTTCTTATCCTTTTAGGTCTAGAGCTCAGACAAGGGCTCATCTCTATTCTGTTCTATTAAGAGTGTAGTCTATTACACAATTATGCCTGCCCTTCACTGTGCCCCACCCCTACCCTCATCTGCCATGTGTTCTTGACAGCCTGGTCAGTAGTGGGTGGATATGTCGAGGTCAGTCCATGACTTTGAGACTAATTATTGCTCATATTCGTTTAACGAAAAGCAGTCCCTGTTGAATGCTATCTATTTGAGTTCTTCAGGCTCTCTCTTGAGTTCTTCAGGGCCGAGCATGAATTATTGAGACGCACTCACCAGCAAGACAGTGACATTCAGAAAAGTAGTAAGGAGACAATGAGGCAGCAAAGGGCACAGTAAAGCCAGCAGGTATAGAATGGGTGTTGAAAGAGAGAATGGCTGGACTACTCCAGTAAATTCTGGAACAGGAAAGATATGACAAGCTTTGTGAGCTCTGGGCTCAAACAAGCTGCAATCTGGCTAATTTTTGTCTTTGAATTATTAAGAGAGACTGGATTATTGTTTTATCCAAGGCTTTCCAAGTTAGAAAGACAAAAGTGAGCACTGTGACAACGATTATGACTAAAAGAAGAAATACCTGGGGTTTTGAGGGGTTCTAATATTACCTACCCTCAGTGCTGTAGACTCTCCGACCACAGCCAGCAGAGGGTCCTGTTCATAGCAATCTCTGTAGAAGACAAACTACATTATTTCCATTTAAAACCTCCAGCAGCTCCCATTGTCCTTAGGCCAAGGCCCTGGGTGGCCATGAACTGACCTTTTCAATATATCTCTCTTTGTCTCAGAGATGAGATACCGGTTTGCAGCAATTCCAGTAAAGAATCTTCCAGAACAGTGGTTGCCAACCTTCCTAAGGCTGTGACCCTTTAATATAGTTCCTAATGTTGTGATGACCCCCCAACCATGAAATTATTTTCATTGCTACTTGTAACTATAATTTTGCTACCACTATGAATGGTAATTTAAATATATGATATACAGGATATCTGATATGTGATCCCCCAGGGGGTCGTGACCCACAGACTAAGAACTATCCTAGAAGCACCATCTAAATATAGTTTGGTGCCAAATGGTTATAGAGAAGCAACTCTTTTCCGAGATCACCACATGCATTTGGAAAGTGTAAGGCATGTGGAAGTGTGTGAAAGGCCAGCCCCTCAGGGGATGTGATGATACTAAGAGTTAGATATGAGGAAGTCAGTGGAGGAAGGAATAGGGAAACTATCTTTACCATAGACCCTTGGCCTTGATGAATCAACATGATGATTGAGACCAGAGCTAAAGCAGGGCCATGGGACACACGGATATGGCCTTCCTTCTGTCCTTTTATGTGGTGGGTCTCAGACACCCATTTAAACAAACACTGGATAAATATTTAAAGGATAATATTCTAAAGGTTACTGAACTGTAGGGCTTCAGGGCTAGGAAGCATTCAAGTCTAGACTTACCTTGGTGGGTTTTTTTTTTTTTTTGAGGTATTCTAACAACAGGCACCAGCAGAAAAGTGATTTCCTTTGCCTAGAAGGTGTTTTCTTTCGCTCAGTATTTGTGGTCCAGTCAGCTGTAGCCACAATATTAGGATCAGAGGGACAAGAGAGGATTATAGGAAGAGCGGGTACAATGCACAATAGACTTCTCTCTAGTTCCAAAATCGGAGTTTCTGTGATTTGCGGAAGGATGAGCTAGAGAATGTGAGTTCCTACTACTTTGTACTCCCAGGGCTCAAGCTTCTCCAGGATAAAGAACATCTTCACATTCCACTCTCCCTCTGTTCCCACCAACTGGGCCTGCCCTGCATTACCCAAGGCTGGGGAAGGAACTGTCTGAATTTACCAGTTACAGACTATGAGTCCTTCCTATGTGTCAATTTAAGGATTATTTATTTTATGCATATGAGTACACAGTAGCTGTCTTCAGACACACCAGAAGAGGGCATTGGATCGTACTACAGATGGTTGTGAACCACCATGTGGTTGCTGGGAATGGAACTCAGTGCTCTTAAGCACTGCTCCTTGTACACATTTTAAATTGATTTCTGTGTCTGTTAAAACTAGTATGGGATCAACTGCAGAGGTGACAGGATCAAGTGAGATGATTTGGTACCCGACACCATACTTGCATAACACATTTTAATCATTAACACGGTAGATATCTGAAACTTGACATTTTTTTTTTGAGCTGCTCAGCCCACTAAATGCTTCATGGAGGTTTCTTACCCTGAGCTCTAAATCTCCTGCTGAGCGTTCTCCACCTCTCTATAACCTCATCCCCTCCTTTCCAGGACTTCCAATATGTAGCCAAGATAAAAAAAAAAATTGGGAAAGCCTTTCAAATTCCCATCCCAGGCCCCATCAAATATTTTGCATTGAAAACAGACACAGAATACTTCATGATAGAATATTCTATTATATTTTCCTGAAAGGCCATATTAAAATATTCATCTACCCTACCTAGTAAAAGGCGACCAGTTTGTAAAGCAGGGGAATGAGCCTATGAAGCTCTCTCCTGAGTCATAGAGGAGTGTCAGTCTGTGGAAATTTATTGCGTGAAGTTCATGCGGCCCCAAGATCTTGGCGGTGGTGGTTAAACATTGTACGGAAAGCAAAGCTGACACACGTAGGAATGAGTGAACCCCTGTCCTGCCTTTCTGCTCTTTTCAGAAAAGATCATAGCGTATTAATGGGAGGTACCTCTGATCCTTCCTAGGCGGCTGCCAACTGACTTTGAACACCCTATCCTTCACTCCCCCACACTGGTCTATCTGACTGTAGTGCAGTGAATTTTAACAGGATCTTTCCCTCCATCCTTCCCTCTCGTTCTTCCTTACTTTCCCTTTTGATTTCTTTTTTGATTTTTTAATTGGATTATTTTCTTTATTTACATTTCAAATATTATCCCCTTTCCAGGTTTCCCCTCCAGAAACCCCTTATCCTATCCCCCTATCCTCTGCCTCCGTGAGAGTGCTGCCCCATCCACTCCCACTCCCTCCCACCTCCCCATCCTGCCATTCCACTACACTGGGGCATGGAGCCTTCACAGGACCAAGGCTTCTCCTCCTCCTCCCACTGATGACTGATAAAGCCGCCATTTTCATTTCTTAATCACTCAAGAATGTTTGTGCTCTACCACTATAGGCCAAGCTGGTACTACTCCCGTGAATTTTCTAAGCAGTGAGGACACTGAATGTTGGTAAATTAGAAGTGGCCACAGCAGTGAGAAGAGATTAGTGTTTGCCTTGTCTGTGTGGGGCAAAGTCTCTTGGAGAAAGAAAATTTCCCCTAAGAGCCAAGCAATGAGTACACTAACCTGCGTGAACTGGACAGGGACAGTGGTGTGTGCTTGTCAGGGCTGTGGAAAAGGTGTGCGAAGCTCTTCTGAGTTAGTGGCAGACAGAAGGACCCCATAACCCGCACCATAGCTGCCTTGTGTCCTTCTGGTCTACCCCATCTGTGCTGAGAATGACCTGTTCACAGGTAAGATCACACTGGCTACCTCCTGTCATGATCAGAAGGGACTTTGTGATGTCATCTGGCCTTGATCCTAATCAATCCCTTCCAGTTTGCACAAATAAAGGTCTCAGCTCTGAGAAGCAGAGCAGCATGACCTAGAGTCAGGGCTCTGAAGGGTGGAGTTGGAAGCAAAACCTGGGACTTTCCTTTTCTAAAACACATACTCTTTGTGTAACACACAAAAGGTGGCCTTTGGTACATGATCAGGTCTGAAAATGTGACCATTAAGCAGGTGCCAGAAATTCCTCTAGGGGATAAAGATTGCACCTTAGAAAAATAATGTGACTCTTTTCCTTTGTTTCCACTATAAAAACAGACATTGAGCGAGGTCTGGAATACTGAAAATGCTTAGGACAAAAACAAGGGAGGGGGGAGACCATGGCTTCATAAAGTTATTTTTACTGTTTACATTGCGAATACTCCCATATCTTAAGCTTTTCAATTTCTTAAGCAAATATACGGTAAAGATATACTTTATTTTTAAAGTAAAGTGAAGGCTCCTTGGAAGGGACAACCTTACTTTGTCAGTAACACAAGAATATTTTATTAAAATATTTACTTTCCTTTTAAATTATTTGTACACGTACATTTCTGTGTGGGAGTCTGTGCATATAATACAGGTGTCTATGGAGGCCAAAAGTGTTGGACGTCATAGAGCTGGAGTTACAGAGGGCTGTGAGTTGCCGGATGTGGTTGCTGGAAATCGAACTCAGGTCTTCTGGAAATCAAAGGCAGATCTTCTGGAACGGCTGTCTGTGCTCTACCCACTGAGCTATCTCTCCAGCCCTTAGTGGAATCATTGTGCTCTGACAAGAGAAACAAAGAAAGTGGACCAAGTCAATGAAGTCCACAAAGACACTAAAGCTCAAAACTGACTGCATTTTTTTCAGGCTCTCAGAATGAACTGAGCTCACTATAAAGTGCTACAAGTCTACATTCTCTGAACCTAACTCACATTTTTGCTGCATACTTGTTCAAGGAGTTGTGGGTTTTTCCACCCTCTATGGTATATCTTCATACCCACTGAAGTGAACTTCACCTCCTTCAAGAAACGTTTGAAACTGCCTTCAGTAGAAACTACCCAGTCTCTCCTTCTCAGGCCTTGTAGTGAGATCTCTGTAATTAATTACTCATGTCAATCTTGTTCTTTGGTTAATTAGGCTTTCATCTCTTTCCCCTTCAACCCTCCACCCCCACCCCCAAACCACATTTCTCAAGAATTCTAGCTCAGTTTGTCGTCTCTCCTATGGGACCCAGTCTAGTGCTGTGTATATAGTATAAAATTAATAAATGATTAAATGACTAGTATGAAAATGTGTTTTTCCTGACTTAAGAAAATCTTTAGTGGAATTTCACCATAAATAGCTACCATAAGGAGTTTTTTATTTCAAACTGAGCCTTTGAAGGACTGCTGTGGGCTTGATGAGTTTTCTTTGATAGGAAAAGAAATGTAACCCAAATACTCTCTCCTATGCTGAGAGGCATCATTTCAAGAGACTGAGTTGCTCACAGACAAACATTTGAAATTCTGTACTATGTGCTAAGCCAATTAGAGGCAATTGGATTTATGAATTTTTTATTTTTCTGATTGATTTTCTATTTAGTTTTCCTGAATAAGTACTTAAACATCTTCCTATAACATTCACCCTTTTTCTTGATTTCTAGTCCTAGAGAACCAACCTTTCAGCAATTTATGAGCCCTTCATGCATCTTTTCCCCCTTCCACTTCTTTTAAAGTAGTTTATTGAAATACTCTTCAGATAAAAACCTTGAAATCATTAAGCAGATCACTGTTCAGAATCACATTAATTCTTCTATTTTTCTCCTTAAAAGAGATGACTGGTGGACAGCTTGGAATAGCAATGAGGTATGGTATTTATCTATAATACCTCTTTCGTGATGAATAGCTAATTTATTCAAAAATCCCATTACTTGGAACATTTCAATCATGGTGGAATGAGGGCTGATCAGGTTCTCCTTCCCTGGGGACATCCAGTACTGAGGTGTCCAGCTGGTGATGTTTCCTGAGTGTAAGCCCCACAAAGCTAAAAGCAGGAGAAATCACTTCTTAATTCCTAAACTAAAATAGCCTGCAGGAACCCAGGCTTCAGCCTCGTCATTTTTTTCCAGGGAGTTCAGCACCTGTCCCAACTTCCTTTTCCTGCTTAAATACTGCCATGACTCTTCTGGCTGGCTTACCCAGGCATTGGTTTATGGCTTTGTGCCACACCATTCTTGCTAGAAGCTTGTCAGAGATGCAGACTCATACTCTACTCCAGAACTACTGGTTCTGGGTTTGCATTTTCATAATACTATGTGTATGGTTTGGCTTGGGTATGTTCAACATAGGGTTTTGTGTTCTGATTTTAGTCCAGATGCCATCATACTGGGAAGTAGTGGAGTCTAATGAGAGGAAGTTAGGTGTCCAAGATTGATGGGTATAAAAGGAATGGAAGGAAATAACACTGTTCCGTGAACACTGAGTTACATCAACTCTTGGAAAAGGTTGATGTAACAAAGCAATCCTGGCCCCTCCCCATCCTCTGGCTTTCTGTTTTACCATGCCATCTCTCCCTCTAATAAAGGAGATCTCTGTTGATACTATCACTATGATACAATGTAGCTAAGAGCATCTTCACCAGAACTAGTGGAATATCTTTTGAACTCCCAGCTCCCCACACTGTGAGTTAAATCAACCTCTCTTCTTTACAAACTACTAAGACTCAAGTGTTTTGTTATCAGAACAGGACTAAGTATAGCAGATTCATATACACATTACAGTTGTGAAACACTGCTCTGAATTTTAGAGTTGGAGAAACTGTCTCAGATCCCTCTGAGTTCACAAGTAGATGAGTCAAGAGAGGAAAAAAGAAATTCTTCTTGGGAAACTTGGATAGAGATCAAGAGAAAAGTGATTAAGAGTGATGCTGAGAATGTTAGAAGGGAAGAAAAACTTCATTTCATACATTGCACTTTTGCCAAAAAATTGCTCTGGGCACCAGCCTTTCTACTTGGAGCCAAGAGAAACATCATCCAACTGTGTAATTTGAAATAGGAACTGCTGTGTTTTTTCCAACTCTACTGGGGTGGAGGGGGCTGAGATCAGGAAGGCTGACCCAGCAAGACAGGACCTCAACTTCCCTGTTCCTGACACATTGCAGTCCCACAAACTCTGTTTTCTATTTAAGAGCTGGATTGAGGAAGAATAAACCATTTTCTCTGCTGATTTTCCCTTGATAAAATCAGTAAGTGCTAGAATGGCAGCAATCAAGACATGGTGGAGGGTGTATTCTAGCTTTGGTAGGTTAATGAGTTGGTTTCTGCTGTTGTTTGTGTGTTGGTTGATTTGTTGTTGTTGGTTTCTGCTTAGTCCTCCTGACCTAAGGCTAGAGGCATCTGGACATCTGCAGAAGGGGAGTTGGTAAGCACAGGGCTTAGCAAGAGGCTATTATTTCATTTTCAGAAGATGTGTCATCAGTAACCACGAGATCTGAAAATGAGAGTAGTCTCTTCTCTGGCTCGACATGACTCTTAACACTGTACAGCATGTGGTGCTGCTGATGGATTGCTCATCACAAAAGCTCCAGACAATGACACTGTAGTAGCAGGGACGGAACATACACAGGCGTGACTGCTGTGCCTCCTCTGACCCACACTTTGTCCTGAGATGCAATCAGTCAAGTACAGACGTGCAGTTGCACTCACATCCTGAGCTCAAACTCTACGCTGGATAAATGCCAGTGCCCAGAGGATATATCTTCGTGATCCAGGAAATCCAAGGACCACAGCCAGACACTGTGCTGAGGGGGGGGGGGCTTCCGCTTGGTCAAACACGTGAAAAAGGCAGTGCAGAGTTAGAAGGGAGTCAGGGCACAGTGTGCCACTTGCCACTCCCATAGCTCTAGAGACAGGCTGCTATTAATCACTCTGGCCATATCTATCAGGCTTCTCTCATTTGGTCACAGCTCATAGTCACAGCAGCACAGCCAGGGTCTCCTGATAAATCAGATACAGCAGTTCTATGATAAGGTTGATGCAGGTGAGTGGGGGATGGGTGTGTACTATCTTAGCTATGTATCCCTGCTGTTAAAAATGGAGCAAAGAAATATCTGCTGGTTGCCAACCGGGTTGCAGAGTTTTAATTATGCATATGTGGTCTTTCTAAAGTCTCTTTTTCCTCATCTCTCATCACGTTTTCATCTAACATACCATAGTCCTACATGGAAATTAATAATATTCCTCTTCTCAGACCAAGAGACTGAAACTCAAAGATGCTAAGAAATGTGCCAAAGACTGTATAGGTAATGATGAAGCCAGTGCAGTTTGGTCCAGAGGGAATAGAGGAAGACAGGATGGTAGCGTTAAGGTGGGAGCGAAGATGGAAAAAAAATCAAAACAAACAAACAAACAAACAAAACAAACAACGAAAAGGGAGGTGGGGTGTATTGGTTAGCTTTTGTCAGCTTGACATAAACTGGAGTCACCTGGGAAACGGTAACATGGATTGAAGAATTGTTCCCATCAAAGGCATGTCTATGGGTGTTTTCTTAATTGCTAATTCATGCGGAAGGACCCAGCCTACTATGAGTAGTGCCATCCCTAGGAAGATTGATCTGAATTGTATATGAAAAGTAGCTGTGGAAGCCATGGAAAACAAGCCAGTAAGCAGCATTCCTCCAGGGTTTCTGCATCCATTGGAATCCCTCAATGAGGGACTCTAACCTGTAAGCTGCAATAATCATTTTCCTTCCCCAAATCCATTTTGGACAGTGCTTATCACCCCACCAGAGAAGAAACCAGGATCATGAGGAACAGCCCAAGTACAGGAAGCAAACTTCCTTCACCACTGAGATTCCTAGGTTACAGCTTTGCCACATTCAGGCTGGTGACTCCATTCCAATCATCTAGCCATGGATTCTCAACTCGCAAAGTGAAGGTAGTGATCTCCAGACAGCTGCTTCGTGCTTTCCAGTATTAAAATGAAGGCAATCAATCCCCAAAGCTGGAGATGTGCAGATGGGAGATATTCCCAGGAGTTCAGAACAGCTATAGCCAGAGTGGCCAGTGGATGGACAGAGTCACAAAGCCCCTCGGTGTGTCCCTAAGTGGGATAGAAGGCTGAACGGTGAGAGCCCGTGAGTCTTGTGGAACTAACCACTGAGGTAAAGGTAACCAGGTATTTCTGGGAGGGTAGACACGAATCCATCTTTGCACTGATATTCCAGAGAGCAGAAATGATTTCTGCTACATCCTGTGTAAAATAGCATCCAGCGTTTTGTTTTTTTCTCTCTCCTTTATGGGAGGATATTATCAACTTCGATGCTGTACCTTAACTTCATATTAATGACTGTCTGGGAAGGAGCAAGGAACGCAAGTGTGGTGAATGGTCCCCGGTTGAGCAGGAGGAAACAGGAGCCTGGCACCAGGATTCACCAGAGACATTAATAGTGAGGAAATTCAGAAACAAGGCAATCTGGAGAAATGCTGCTGTGAAATAAAACTCCAGGAAGAAGCCAGAATGGAATGCGGTGTATTTGTGACAAAAGGAGCGAGAGTTTGTCCAAGGGGTTTCTGTAAGGGCGGGGACTGGGAAGGCATGTTGCTGACTGAGTGGCTGGAAATGAGATTGGACTGAGTTTAATTTTGAAAGCTGAGCAGGAAAACGATACTGCCTTTGTCAACACCAAACTTCCTAGTGTGTGCCTAAAGAGAGCTGATTTTCTTCCCCCAGTGGTTGTCCAAGAATAACTCTACAAAACTGAGAAAATAGGCCCATATCCAAAGACCATCACGCTGGGGAGAAGGAAGCAGCCTTTCTTCCTAGGTTCCCCGGGATGGAAGAGTGGGCTAAAAGGCATCCCAGAGGCCACAAAATCTCAGGAATCTGTGAAAAGGGTCTTTGCAAGTGGGATTAAGTAAAGATCTTGAGAAGAGATAATCCTGAATCAGTCAGGTAAGGCCAGAAACCACCGGAAGTAGCCTTAACAGACAAACAGGAAATTAGATGCAGAGAAGATGATTCCAGGAGAAGAGGCCCCTCTCAGCACTGCCTGAAGCCACCAGAAGGCAGAAGATCACCCTGACGCATCGCTGCTGATAGCTAGATTACACACTCCCATTCTCTAGATGGTTCTGTTTGGGATGCTACCGAGTTGAGGACTATCCATGACAGCAGAAACTGTAAACAGATACAGGTGATAACAATGAAGTCACTTGGTATCAGGAATCACGAGAACTCTCCCAATTTCTCTCTTTGACTTCAGGAAGTGCATACCTCAGAACCAAGGAGGCAGGACTTTTGACCTGTATCTACTCTGCAGAGGAAGGTAGAGTTTCAGAACCAAAGAAGACTGTACAAGAAGACTGTACTTGACAAAGGAAACCCAGTAAAAATAAGAACCATTACTGAAGAGAGCAGGCAGTTACTGAAGAGAGCAGGCAGTTACTGAGGAGAGCAGGCAGTTAATGAAGAGAGCAGGCAGCCACAGGTTTCACTTGTGTTCCCACTGTTGACCTCACCAAGCACCAGTGGATGCTTCCAAACCATCCCATGGTCACACAGATGGCGTTGGTCAGGTTCAGTGCGTCACAAAACATAGCAAAATGAACACGGATATGGATGTGGGAGAGAGACATATGAGGAGAGGTGGGGACGAGAAGGAGAAAGGGAAGAGAGATATGGGAGGCAGAATGTACTATATCCATCGAATAAATTGATTTGTCAAAGAACAAATTTAACAAAATTTACAAAAGAGAAAGAAGAGAAAGGAAAGGAAGGGAGGGAGGGAGGGAGGAAGGAAGGAAGCAGAAGCTAGTGTAGAAGAGTGAATGCAGTATTCCTACGGATGTGGATCTAAACACAGAAGTGTCGGTGGCCATCCAGGATCATGCTGAAACTCCAGTAGCCCTGGGAATTAAAAATCCAAGCTCAGAAAATTAAGATGTGACAGGAGTCCATCAGGCTTGCATTTGGACAGCGGCCCCACCGATCAGTTGCTCTGTCACTTGTCCAACCTAATGTTTAAAATGCAAATTACAAACCTCCCCTCACAGGCTGGCTGGTGTAAGGTCTAAGGTGTGTCACAGAGCATGTGTGTCTTCCTGCGGGAGCTGGGGGAATGACTTCTGCGGCTGTCGCCCAAGGACACAGGGATCACAAGACATGCTTGTGTGACATGGGAGCCATATTCCTTCTAGAGAATACCTCACGTATGTAAAGCAAAGTGCTCACTCTAGCTGTTGCTGGAGATTGCATTCCTGCAGGAAATTGCCTGCTGTGTGTGCTACCTTTCTGTGTGTGCTCTGTGGAATGACAAGGGCTAGAAACATGTAAACCCCATCTCCCAAACTCCCAAATTATAGATCATGCCCAAGTCCTGCCCTCATGGGAAAAGAGTGGATGATCTGCAGCTGGGTAGCAAAAATCAAATGCTAACTCTGAGGGCCAAGGGGACTATGCTACCAGACAGAACTGGTCAGAGTGTGGGAGCCCAAACCCTGTGAAACACAGAATACAGTACCGTAGGAGTGGGCCCAGCTCCCTGCCAAACTCTACCTGCTCTGGAATGTGTAAGTACAGGCACCTCGTGAGAGGACAATGGCAGTCAGTCACATAGCATAAAAACATAGAGTTATCCTTGCTAATGAGATATGTAGATAGGCCCAAGTGCTCAGCCATTGAGCTTCCCTTCTTGGGTATCCCTTGCTACAAAAGGTATTTAATCCCTGGTTCACACTGAGTGAAGTGTATGCATTTACATTGACCATCAAATAAAGCAGTTTGGACAAGCAAGGACCATCTCTTCAGCAAGGATGGTGTTGGGGGCGCGAGAGGAGGTTCTTCATAAAAGGCCACGCCTAAATCTCCCAGAGAAAACCTCTTTTCCAGCCCCTCAGTACTCTAGGCACTCACTTGGAACTAAACCGGATCCACCCACCCAGTCCCTGCATCTGCCTTCCCCTTCCTGACTGGCATGTGGATGCCCTGAGGGAAAGCATAGACTGGGAACCCCCATTCCCAACCCCAAGCCGTACCTCAGCAGTGCTTCAGTACACAGGAGACTGGGAACCACAACAATCGTCCAAGACCAGGATGATTTCCACCTGTGGAAACACAGACTGAAGACCCCCATATGGACTGCCTTCTGCCTCTCCGAGTAGCCTGTGGGCAGTGCTCTAGGTACCCCAGCAGCGAGGCAGACACAGCCCAGCCTAACTCCACAGAGGTAGCAATGGTAGAATATCTGTCCAGGGTCATAACTGCTGGCTTGTGTAACATCTGAGTAGGCAGCGAGGATCAAGACGGAGAGGCAGACTGGAGGGGAAGACTTCAGTACCTGGTGTCTGCGGTGATGGTCCCGCCGAAATTCAACTCTAAATTACATTTTTCTTTATTCGAAATACCTAGGATGACTTCTTCTTCACGATACCAGTTCTCTGGGAAGGCACGGGGAACCTAGGGGCATAGATTTAGGGGCTCAAGAGCACCTTCTTCATTAGGAGACACAGCTTGACATTTAAAATTACAGATAAGCCTCAATGGAGACACAGGGAAGCCTGGGGTGTTGACGTGCATAGCTACTGAGGCTCAGGGATTGCAACACAGTTAGAGGAAGTGTTACAAGGAGAAAGAAGGGAAGGACAGTATCAGTGGGCAAAAGTCAAGTTTACTCAGTGTTCTGGTTAGTTATGTGAGAGCCTCACACAAGCTGTCTGTCATCGGAGAGGAAGCAACCTTAACTAAGGAAATGCCTCTGTAAGATGGGGCTGTAAGCGAGCTCTAGAACACTTTCTTAATTAGTGATTGATGTGGAGGGGCCAGCCTATTGTGCACGGTACCACCCTGGGCTGAGGGGCCTCGGCTCTATAAAAACAAGCTGTGAGGAAGAAGCCAGTGAGCAGCACTCCTCCATGGTCACTGAATCAGCTCCTGCCTCCATGTTCGCTCCCGGTTTGAGTTCCAGCCTTGGTTACTCTCAATGGACGGTGACACAGGATATCTATGCCAGATAAACTCTGTCTCCCCAAGTTGTTTTTGGTTATGGTATTTGATCACAGTAAAGAGCTCATAACTCAGTGAGTCTTGACTGTATCATTTTACTGTATTTCTAGAATACTAGTAAAAGCCACTTAGAGTGAAATGTATGTTGTCAACATTGGATGACATTCTTCGAGTGCTTTTCAGCATGCTTACTGAGGGAGTCTCTCACTCATCTGAAACTCCTGGACTCAGCGAGGCTGGCTAGCCAGCAAGCCCTGTCTGTATCTGCCTCCCAAGCACTGGAATTGCAAGTGCCCACAACCATCCTTGCCTTTTTTTTTTTTTTTTTTTAACTAGAAATCAAACTCAGGTCCTCATACATGTATGTCAACTGAACTATCTCCCACCAGCACCGTCACCCCATGTCAACCATTTTGAAGTGGATGGTTCGAGGGCATCAGGTATATTCACATTGATGTACAGCCATATCCATCATCACAATCTGCGCTCGGACTGTTTTTTTCTTAATTTCCAGATAAGTTCTCACTACACGAGATGAGTTCTGGCTGACCTCAATGGCTTAGTCCTCTTGCCTTAACTCTCCTGGTGTTAGGATCATTGCGCCCAACCTCAGAACTTTTTACATTTTCCCAAACTTTTTGTTTTTTACAAGTATATGGTAACTAATTGCTCATGTGCTTCCATTCCAAGACCCGGACCCCTTCCATCTTGCTTCCTGTCTCTATGAATCTGACCAGTCTAAGAACCTAGCATATAGAAGTGTGTGGTTGGGGGCTGGGGATTTAGCTCAGTGGTAGAGCGCTTACCTAGGAAGCACAAGGCCCTGGGTTCGGTCCCCAGCTCCGGAAAAAAAAAGAACCAAAAAAAAAAAAAAAAAAAAAGAAGTGTGTGGTGATTTTCCTTTTGGGTCAAAAATAGTTTCACCTGAAACGATGTTTATCCACGTTGCAGCCTGTGTCAGCATTCATTGAAAGTTGAGTTTTTGAAATGGATGTATCACATTTTATTGATCACTCATCTCTTAGTGGCTTTTTGGGCGGCTTCTACTTCACACTACCGTGAACAGCACTGCGGGACAACTAGTGTAAAAGGAGCCACTCGGATTTGCTCTTCGATTTACTTGGAATTGCTGACTCTTGGGGTAACTCTAGGTTTAATTTAGGGGGAACTACCCCCACTGCTTTCTACAGCAAACAGGGTTCCTTCGTTTTCCAGCCAGTAATGTAGAAGAGCTCAGATTTCTCCACGTCCTCCCTGAACTTGCCTGGGATTTCTGTGAGAGCTGTCCTAATGAGTAGGGATTGATTCCTCCTTGTGAGCTTGATTTGCATTTCCCAATGATGCTGAACATCCCTTTCAGATGCTTATGGACTATGTATGTATGTATGTATGTATGTATGTATGTATGTATGTATCTTCTCTGGAGAGTGGAAGAACTCAGCTTTGAAGATGAATGAAAAGGGAAACAAAGGCACTCAAGTCACTAAGGAAGAAAAAGAAAGCGACTTATCCTAATATGAGTCCAAGAAGAAGGAAACTTTTTTCACAAAGAAGGTGGGAGACCACATGCTCCATACATACCGAGTGCAAATGAATAAAGAATGGTCTCCTACCCATACATACTGGGTGAAAATGAGTGAATAATGCTGGTACTCTCCCAGTCAACTAAACTCCATGCAGACACATGCACCAATACAAATTCAAACAAGTTACCAAACAAAATTCATATACTGCTCAATGTCTAATGAAGGGGTACACAGAACCCTATGGGAATAAGATTTCCCTTACCCTTCAAGTTGTGCCCAGATGATGTGTGTGTTTCAGGTTCCCAGGGAAGGAAGGAGAGACTGGTGTGAGAGGGAGAGCAAATCAATAAGCTGACTAGAGAGAGCTGCTTACTGCTCCTCTCCCACATCACATGATGCCCACACAGGGAAACTCAGCAGTGCGCAGGAGAAAGGACTCTTGCAGTCCTGAGGAAAGCAGATCACCTGTTCACCTGTACAAATGGCTCCTGTCTGAGGTGGGAGATCTGGAAGGAGTCTATCTTGAAACCCAGACACAAGAGCGATCTTCTTGGCTTTCATAATTCCTCCCCCTCACTCCTTGTGTTAGTCTCAAGTGTGTGCAGATTATCCGAGCATCTGAGACCTGACTCATCATCAGTCTCTGCTGCTTCTATTGAGCTGTGTGCCATTCACAGAAGAATAGCAATGAAGCTAATGAATGGCCAAGTTATCTAAAGTCTATATTGGATATCATTGCTAGCTAACAAAAAGGGAAAAGAAAAAAATGTTCCAATGCTAAGCACCAGCAGAGTGACATGTAAAAGATGCCTAACATATTTGAATGAACGATGGGCAAACAACTGAAAATCCAAGTGCCCACAATTTCCCCTCTGACTCCCTGCAACTTCCCCACAGTTGATGTCCTTACAACTCGTCTACTTGCTGGCTTTCAGACCATATAACTAAGTCACCTTCACTTACTCCTAGCTCACTTTCTACTTGTCATCACTGGGGACTATCATATTGCCTTCCCCTGATGTCCACACCACTTCTGCTCATTGCCAAGTTCTATTCCATGGTTTACTTTAGACCTTATCATCTGCCTCCTAACTCTCCTCTTTGCCATACTCTTTCTACACTTTCATAAATCCACTAGGATTCCAACACAATGACCTTTCTTTCTTATCAAACTGAATAACACAAGGAATACTGTATCTAGATGCCTCTGTAAAACATATACACAAATACTGCAGGTGCAGAAGTAGTACCATTAAGAAAAATCTGCCTATACAAGGATGATAAATGCACCATCTGTCTAGGAAATGAAATATAGTATAACCACAGGCAAGAGTTAGATGGGCATATATGACCTGACATGGAGGTTTATGATTGAGTACTATCTTTCTAAAGTTGCAGCTAGAGTACAATGCCATGGTATAAAATAGATTGATGAAATAAATGTACGAGAAGGCTCTGCTGCTATATCCTGGAAGGTCTCCATCCCTGGTCCATGTTACTGACATCATGGTTTACACATTAGAATAGCAGCAGAGAACTTGAAATGGAGGCGTGTTCTCGTCATTCCTACCAGATAGAGTGGCACATTATGCCTGCCCACTATGAATAATATGGGTTTTATGTTGGCCATCTGCTTTCCTTCTGGGAGTCTAAAATTTTGATATGCACCAGTCATAGCAGGACTGTCCATGACATCAACCCCCAATTCAGATGCTGAACATTGAGTCTCTAACGTGTTCCCCTGGTAGATGACATCCCCCAGGTCGTCTTGGAGAGTTTAGATGCAACAGTACCACTGGAAGCTGTACTTAGCTTCTTTTAGGATTTGTCCCGTGAGCCTCTTGTCTTGGTGGATCTTGCTCTATCCTTTAATTATAATAAATTTTAGTTGGGAATAAAAATAAATACGGACGTCCTTCTAGAAATCTGTAGAACCCTGGGAGTGCACACGAAAGCTATGTTTACACATGCATGGGAAAAGCCTGGAACCACAGAAGATTTTTAATTCTTCCAAACAGGTTAAAATCATCGCTTTCTCTGTTGTTGTGTTATGTGATAATAGTTATGGGCATTGTCTTAATTAGGGTTTTACTGCTGTGAACAGACACCATGACCAATGCAAGTCTTATAAAAGACAACATTTAATTGGGGCTGGCTTACAGGTTCAGAGGGTCAGTCCATCATCATCAAGGGGAAAACAGGGCAGCATCTGGACAGGCATGGTGCAGGAGGAGCTGAGAGCTCTACATCTTCATCTGAAGGCTGCTAGTGGAAGACTCACTCGTAGGTAGCTAGAATGAGGGTCTTAAGCCCACACCCACAGTGACACACCTACTCTAACAGCTTCATACCTCCTAAAATTGCCACTACCTCACCTAAGCATATACTTCACATATACATCACAGCATATGACTGCATTTTAATTAGTTGTATGTTTGGTGATCTGCCTTAGAAAACAATTGCTTATATGAGTCCCTTCATAGAGATGTTCTGTTTATTTTCCTAAACATCTCCAGTGATTAGCATTGGTTGGGCCTGGCATACCATAGGTGACAGGAATAACAATGCTCATTGAATCTGAAAGAAGGCAAGCAGCTATAGGCAGAAGCAACTCAGAAATAACCCAGAAGATATTATTCACTTCTATACTCTTCTTTCTAGTTTCAAACTTTCCATGCCTTTGATTTCTCAATTTTAATCCTTTTAAATTTTTAACACCCCCTCCCCCAACTGGAAGAGGAGAGGTAGATGCTCATAGATAAATAGCTACAGTTTAAATTCATTCTCTCTCTCTCTCTCTCTCTCTCTCTCTCTCTCTCTCTCTCTCTCTCTTTCTCCTCAGCCAGAGGCAAGCAGATGCTGGCTGTTTCATTTGACATGGTTTATCCTAAAGAGTATAGTACGTCTTCTTTCTCAAGGAAGTCTCTGCTGGCAGCCTGACTGCTGTATCAAAGAACGTCCTAAGTGTATGCTAGAGAGGGCATGTAGCAAATGTGGAAACTTTAAAAATTCTCTTCCTTTTGAATATGCAGTTCTGAGAGGGAGATTAAATACTCGGTTAACTGTAGGGTGAGACTATGTAGAGATAAGCACCGGCTAGTGTTTATTCCTTACCTCAGGCTTTGATAATATAAAGCTGCGAGGTTTTAAAAATGAGCTGGTGCATAGATTTAAATCCTGGCAGCAAATTCTGAGGGTTGTTAGAGTGTAGAGTTTGAGGGAATCTAAGTAATTAAGGGAATGTGCAGGGATACTCATCGAATGGGTCAGGAGGAGGAGGAGATCGGGATACTATGAATAACTCTGCCTTAACGTCGAGTCTATCATTCAAGCTGGCACTCAGCCAACATTCCTAAATGTCTTTTATGCTTAATCCTAGATAAACATATACTATACAAACAGAAAGCAATGAGATGGCACCAAAATGCGGGCTTCACATATGCACATGAATTTTATATCGCCGCGTCTCAGCCAATCCGTGAAATATTCCCACTAGAAAAGGAGCACATTCAAGTGGTCAGGGTGGCCCTGCTCAAGTTCCAAGAATAATTTACAGACATCGAGAGCCATAATTTAAATAGCAGTATAGTTCCTTTCTGGGCTACTGCTACGTGGGCTTCCAGCCACCCAGTCTTAAATAGGTTTTAATCCTGGGGAAAAGGCAGAGTCTGTTCTCTCTGAGTGCTGCAACCTGGCAAAAAAAGGTGAATCTTATCGACTCCCGTTACAGAATGTCAGTGTCTGCTTGACATTTTCATTACTAATAGTCATTTTTCAAAGTAAATTCACACTTCAGTTGCTTCTTAGTGGTCATAAATGGTTGTCAGACCTTGCCCAGGGTTCATCTAGATATCCCTTTGAGATATTCTTATTAGCAAGTGGACAGATTTCTTCCAGTTGTTATAATCTATAACCTGCCTAAGTCAAATAAAAAAAAGGGGGAACTTCTCATGATGATTCCTTCTGGGGTTGTCCCCAGGGATCTTTTACATGGTTTTAGCTGATTAATGAGAAAACAAGAACTTAAAGTGATAAATCTGGATTTTGAAATCAATGCAAAATAACGGAACCCTTATTTGACTAGTAGTTTGGGGGACACTGCGAGCAGAGAAAGATTTCAGATGCCCCATAGCTGATGCCGAGCGAGCTAGAGAAAACAGGAGAGGAATTCAAAAGGCTGCCCCAATGGCCAGATTTTATTTTATGCCAGGTGACTTGGAAAGCCAATGGTAGGAGGTACTGAACAGCAGAAGGAAGTGGTATGATTTAACTTTTGTTAAGAACAACAAAAGGTGAAACAAAAGAAAGAATATTGGAGCTGATTGAAGAGATGATGGTATTTAGACCAGGGTGGGAGATTTGGGATGGGGAGACCTGGTCTTATTCCCAGCGGATTCTAGAGGTTGAACCATCAGGATTAGCTGCCTTGTGGGAAGTGACATGGGCATGAAGAAAAAATGACAAGGGTAATGCCAAGGTTGTGACCGTAAGAAACTGCAAGTAAGCGGCTGGCACAGTCAGTCTCCTCTAGCTGAACATGTCTTCTAGTGTGCTTTTCTACATCAGTGATTCTAGAGGCTGGGGACCTTGCAGAGTGACAGCCTTTTAGCCCTGGTCAATTTGAAGACTATGTCTAAAAAAAACTTCCACCGAAGTCACCTGCCATGGGGTAGGAGCACTCAGGGACATGGAGTATACCCACATGAAGCACAGAGCCATTTCCAAAGCAAGGGAAGGAAGAGTCTGCATATAGATGATGGCAGTCGTCAGTGAGCTGCTAGTGTAAGCATATGCAGCATCTGACTGGTCCTTCGCTTTGGTCTCTAAGGACCTGAGTCCCAGGAAGAAAGATACAAGGAACATCAGAAAGAGAGTTGTTTCCATTAAAACCACTCAGAGAACATTGTGGGAAAGGAAGAGGAGAGAGTGCAAAAGGGATGAAGGAGGGCTGTTGAAATGCTGTTTTCTGGGTGTGATATAGCCACTGCCGTCTTAAAATCACAAAAGCTACCTGCACTGGACCTGCCCAAGACTGGTCCCTGCCAACAGGGAGGAAGCTTCTCATGCACAGTTCTCCATGCCTGCTGAAGTGTTGGCTACAGAACAATTCTTGGAGACAGGGAGGGACTCATTGTCTTGATATGGGGAAGCATTGGTTCAGCTCACTGAACTCCTGTGGATAGTTCCAAGCTCACACAGACCACCTTGGTCTAACTCAGCGAGTCACAAAACAAAAGAGACACCAGTGAGGAGAAAGGGGTTGTAGGGGAAGTGGAGTGTTGGCAGGTTAGGAGGCGGGAGTAATTGTGATGCACTTTGTATGTGTGTGAAAATGTCAAAACATTTAAAGATTTGTTTTTCTTATTTTTAAATTATGTGCAGGTGTGTGCATGCGTGCACGTATGGGCACGTAAGTAAGTACAGTTGTCCACGGGGCCAGGTATCTCCGATTCCTCGGGAATGGGAGTCACTTGTGGGTGCTAGGAACCAAACAGGTCCATTGGGTGATCTTCCCAGCCTCAAATCAATATATTTAATTAATAATTTAAGTGACTTTGTGGGTCCTCCGCCCTGAATAGGACCCAGTTACAGCACCTCCCCCACTGCCCAGGGAGAAGGATAGAGTTAGGAAGATTTAAAAACTATAAAGCTTCAGACAGAACTTCTCCTGCCCTGGCTGCAGGACATTCCTTGAGCTCCTGGAAATGCTTACGGATAGGAACTGCTTGCTTGTACCGAGACTGGGAATTATAGCCCAGAAAGCATGGACAGCAGGAGTTCATCAGGAAAGTGTGGTTTTTTTTTTTCAAGGAGAGACAGGCTGTGTACTCCAAGGAAAACCACAGAGAAGCCAACTTGCACACTCAGGGGTCCAAACACAGCAGAGACACCCCCAGGTAGCGCTGGAGTAGCATGTGACAGGGACAAATTTAGAATAAGTAGGGTAGTAGAGCGCTCCACTAAGCAGAGGAATCTTGGAAAGGAAAGGTTAAAATACTGAGATAAGAGGGTTTGTTTTTTTTTTAACTTAAAATTTTTTAACTGTCATATTTCCCTTTGAGTGAGGATTAAGTTGCAAAATGAGAGCAGCTATGCTAATCAGGATGAGATATGCAGGAGGCCAGCATTTTGCCCTGGGTTTCTGCACACAGTCTCTGCTGTAGTTCTGTCAGCTCCAAGACAGCCTTAGGATTTATGACCTTGGTGTCAAGCATAAACGAAGCTAAGGCAACGAAGTCAGCAGGGCCCTGGTTCCTGCTAACCGCCAAAACACTTCCACCAGCCTCCAGGGACCTCAAATGCTTCTCATAGAGCATAGCGGCTTTCTTTCTACAAATAGAAAGAGGGGGGCTTTAAAAAGCTACCCAACGTACCAGTACGAGGGTATAAATAATGAATGGCTTCCCAACGTGCTAGATGGATGGTAAAAGGGTTAGGCATAGCAGGAGCTCGCAAACCAAGTCCAGCCAGTTTCTGTCTCACTCTCTGATTTCTGCAGATTGCAGGCACACCATTCAATCCACTGCTGGAGGTTTTAGCCTATCCTGTTCCTTTAACTTATCTACGGAGTAATCTGTGCTGTAAGCAAGAAGTATGTAAGAAGTTGCAAACACTTGAGCTTCAACCAAGACTTGTCAAGTCAAGGTTAGTGAGAGTGGGAGAGGAGGCAGCCATAAGTTTTTCCATGGCAGCTCCCTTTAGGAACCCTGAATGGTTAGGCTCTGCTGCTGGGCAGCTAAAAACTGGGTGATTATATGTTGTAACTGCTGATGCACAGGCTCTCATTAGTAGGGAGATGACCATGCCTGACTTGGGATGCTGTTGGAATTCAGTGAGATAATACAGGAAGCTCTATGCCACATACATTAGTGAATGTTTAATAAATAGAGTGCTTTTTACAAAATTATCATTTTTGCCACTGTACAATGCCATAAGGAGAGACAAGATTGCAGGGAGGAAGTTTGGGACTTAGAAACATTACAGGAAGGTCACATTGAAACCTACCAACATTTATTTCTGCTGAGTGAAATACTCCAAAACCCAGGGAAACATAATCTCCTGGACCAACACCTGGTCTCTTTGCCAAAGTCTTTTTTTAAAATTCTTTTCTCATACAATACACCACGCCCCCTCCTCTCATTACACCTCACTTCCCTTCTCCCCTAAGTCCATTCTTCCTCATTTCCCTTCAGAAAAGAGCAGTCCTTCCAGGGATATCAACTAAACATGGCATATCAAGGTATAAGACTAAGACCCTCTCCTTGTATAAAGGCTGGAAGAGGCAACCCATTAGGAGAAAAAGGTTCTCAAAAACAGGCCAAAGAGTCAGATACAGCCCCTACTCCCACTGTTAGGAGTCCCACAGGAAGACCAAACTGTACAACCTTAACACATATGCAGAGGGCCTAAATCAGTCCCATTCAGGCTCCCTGATTGTCACTTGAGTCTCCGTGACCCACTGTGAAACTCTGGTTTGAGGATTCTTGGGTTTTCTTGTGGTGTCCTTGACCTCTCTGGCTCCCAAAATCCTTCTGTCCCCTCTTTCACCGGATTCCCAGGGTTCTTCATAATGTTTGGCTATGGGTCTCTGCATCTGTGGCCATCAAGCGCTGGATGAAGCCTTTCTGGTGATGATTATGTTAGGCTCCTGTCTACAAGTATAGCAGAATAGCAGAATGTCATTAGGAATCATTTCATTTCATTGACTTTTTTTTCCTAATCATGTTTGACTCTATCTTTGGTCTATGGGCTATCCAGCTTTTGGTTCCTAGCCCTTTAGGAAATGTCAGGTGTGGGCTTCCTCTCATGGCATGGGTCTCAAGTTGGACCAGTCATTAATTGGCCATTCCCACAAAATCTGCAACTCTGCACATCTTGTAAGCAGGGCAAATTGTACCTCAAAGGTTTTTTGGCTGGTTTGGTGTCCCAATCCCTCTACTGGAAGCTTTGCCTGGTTACAGAAGGTGGCCAGTTCAGACTCTGTCCATATTCCCCGTTACATGCAGTCACCCTTATAGATTGTAGGGTGTTTTCATTGCATTAGATTTCTACTTCGCCCCTGAAATATTCCCCAATTCCAGTCATCTCTCCTAGTACTCTCTCCTCCCACCTGATCCCTCCTGTTTTCATCCCCACCGACCCTAGTCTACCTGCAAAATCTATTCTATTTCCCTTTCCCAGGGAGATCCATGCATCTCTGCCTTGAACCATCCCTGTTACTTAGCCTCTCTGGGTCTATATTTTATCATGATTAACCCTTACTTTATGGCCAATATCCATTTATAAGTGAGTAAGGACCATGTTTGCCTTTCTGGGTCTGAGTTTTGCCCTTAGCTCTGGGAAAGGAAATCCAAGAAGGGACTGACCTTTCTGAGTGGGGTTCTCAGAAGCAAAAGGGGAACTTTGAAAAGAAACAGCCAACCAAACTACTCATTATTCAGATTTGCAAATGTGTTGCTGCTCTGGCTGCTGCTGGCACTGCACTGGAATTAAATTAGAGAAGACAGTTCATTTAGAAAACGCCTGTGGTGGGCAGGCTCTGAACAGTCCTATAAAGCGGCTGCTGAACAGGATATACAAAAGCACAAGAGGACACAGGTCATCAGGGAGATCCCAGGTCTACGGGGAAGCCCTGTCCTTCACTAGGGAAAGGCAGAGTCAACAGCTGTGGCCTTAACCTTCCTGTTTCTCTCACTGACATGCTGTTTTTACTAAATCAGTCGTCTCTGTGAAATAGGGCAGACCTACCACCCACCAGCCATTATCTGTTTGGACAACAGCACCCAGCACTTCTCTGACCCTCAGGAACCTCTTTCTCAAACTTGGACTAACATTAAGACCTTTGAAGTCTGCTTCTTCAATGAAGGGCTCATTCAATGTTTGAATTAAAGTCAATAAAATGAGACCAAAGTCCTGTGATGGCCCCACCCCCACCTCCTGCCATGATGGAAACTCTAAAAACACAAGCCTTCAACTGGGATCAGACTTTGAGTCTCTGTTTCGGTGTCAGGGGGATCTGTCAGTGGGGACAACAGTACAGGGGGCTTTGTTCCACAAAGCTGTTAAGGAAGAGTCTGTTGGGTTTCACCTGTAGGTGAAAGCCTGGGTGTATGTTCATGTGTGCAGGTGTTCATTTACATGTAGACATGTGTGTGCTGATGTCAGAGGACAATCTTTGTCATTGTTCCTTCAGTGCCAACAATCTTGGAGATCTCTCTCTCTCTCTCTCTCTCTCTCTCTCTCTCTCTCTCTCTCTCTCGCTGTGTGTGTGTATGTATACCTGTGCATTTGCCTGTGAAGGCCCGAGACCAATTTCAGAATTTCTTCTTCGCTCATTCTGCACCTTATAGAACAGGATCTCTTCACTGACCTTAGAACTTACGGACTAGACTAGCTAGAGGGACCTGCCTAGTTCCCCATTCCCTGCCTTGGGAGTTACAGCCACTCGTAGTCTCATAGTCATGTTTAGTAGGTGCTGGGGATATGAATTCAGCTCCTCATGCATGCATGACAAGTGCTTTAACAACTGAAGCATCACTCCGGGCTCAACTCCCACCTCCAGCTTTGGAGATAGGGTATCTCACTGACTTGGACTATTGCATAGGCTAGACTGGCTGCCTAGCCAAGTTCAGGAATCCTTCTACCCTTAACTCCACAGTACTGGGGTCCCCAAGTATCTGATATCATACCCAGATATTTTCTTCATAGGTTCTAGAGGATGGAACTCGGATTCTCATGACTGAAGGCGAACACTTTATCAACAGAGCTTTCACCGCAGCTACATGAGAGCGTAGAACTCCTCCGTTCCCTAAGGACTGCTCAAATATTGGAGGGAAGCTGTTTTGGTTACCCCTCTCTTGCTATGATATACCACTGTAAGCAAGACAACTCATAAAACAGCTTTATTTGGGGGCTCAACATTTCGGAGGAGGAGTCCATGGCCATCATGATGGAGAGCATGGTGACAGACAGACATAGCACCGGAGCAGTAGCTGAGTGCTTACTCCCTGAAAGAACAACCACTATAAGACAGTAAGTGGGCCTGGCATGGGCTTTTGAAACCTTAAGGGCCACCTCCAGTAACCCACATCGTCCAAAAAGACTCTATCACCTAATCCTTCACAAACAGTTCCACTAACTGGATGCAAGCATTAACTGTTAGGAGCCCATGAAGGCCATTTTCATCTGAATCACCACAGACACCGAAACTGCTGTTATCTGAGAAGCCTATCCTATCCCCTCAAGCCAGCCCTGACCACACAGGAAGCTCTTCCTGTAATGACTGTTCACTAAGCGATTACTAGGAATTAATGCAGTCGAGAAGATAATCAATGGATGGCCCACTGAGAGTGGTCCATTCAAGTAGAGCTGCTCTTCAGGGGTGATAAATAGTGCGTTTAAAGTATTCAATACCATAATAAAGGTTGTAATTAAGTGAGGTAACTTGGCATCTTAATAACTACATGCTTGAAAAGATTTAAACTTCAAACTGGGACACGGGGTAACATTCATAATCCCTCGAATGGGTTTTCTTTTGAGAGGAAAGAATATATTGTTGGCAGACTCTTCTCCTGAGAAACTGACAGAGCAGATCTGTCCCCAGATCTTTATGATGTTCAAAGTAAGAGGTGACTTTGAGTGCTGCCACTGTGTCTTTTGTTCTCTGTGTTTCCTGCTAGCTTAATTAGTACTATATTCCTAGTGGAAGAAGAAGGCAGGAGCAGGAACTAGAAGAAAGGCCTGGAGAATGCTGGGCAGGGCCCTGGTTGCCCCAACAGTATGCAAATCACTTAGCAATATACAAAGAGCATTGAGAGAATACAATGGGGCTTCCCATAGCAAATCTTTTCCATTCTGCTACTCATTTTTAGAAATAGAAGGGGTTTCTACAATCATTTGTACTTCTTCCCTCCCCACCTTTGTGTAATTTACACATATTCGCATACACACACACACACACACACACACACACACACACACACACACACACACAAAATCTAATGTCTTTGTTCCCTGTAGATTTTGAACAAATGCTTTTTTCTTTCCCTAAGTGACCTTCAAATACCTGCTATGATTACAAATCTTCTGTTCGGTAATTTATAAAAAAAAAAACATATTCTGTTCATTTTTACTCCTTCCTGGTGATGTAGATAAATTGCCAAGCATTTGAAAATGGATGTTGACATGGTCAAATATGCCCCTAAGACTTGGCATTGAGAGTCTAAGATTGAGCAAAGGAAAGCAACCACATTCATTACCATATTTCTTTGTGAGCACACTGGCTTTGATCATAATTCGTGGACAGTGTTTATAGAAAAGCCATATTTTAGTTAAACCATAGTTTAGTCCTAGGAAGCATGTAAGCCCCAGAGGCATAAAGTGAGCCTGTCAAAAAGCAGCTGAAGTCTCTCTCTGCCACAGGCAGTCACATTGCTGGAGTGACCTCCAACTGTGGCTATTCCTAGCTCTGTATGTTCTCAGAGCTCTCTAGTAGAGATCACAGACTTCAGAATGAAACAAAACACAGTGGAAACCACAAGGGATGTTTCTAAGCTTAAAGCTGTCGTTAGGGTTTAGCGTCACGGTGGGTGAAGTACCTTGGCTCTTACACTGGTGAGAGGACATATCAACATGTGTTTATCACGTCTGGCTCTCTCCTGTCTGTCAGAGACAGACTGTGGAGTAAAGATGCAGAAATCGTCAGAGCACCTTTGGAATGTCTCCCAGCTTCTTACCAACCCCTGAGTTGATCCGTGAAGAAGCAGTAGTAAGGGTGGCTGGGTCTGCTTCTCAAGGCAGACAAACAGCAAATCCGCCGCGTTACAGAAATGCTCAGCTCCTCCATTTTTATATAAATGAATTGGATATCCAGCATATACGGGCCATTAGCGCTTTAGTACCAAAGAAGAGAAGAGGAAGGCTAGAAAAACAGCTCAGTGGGTGAAGGTGCCTGCTGCCAAGCCGGGGGATGGGAGTTCAATCTGTGAAATTCACGTAGTGGAAGAAGAGTACACACACACACACACACACACACACACACACACACACACACCACACACACCACACACACACACCACACCACACCAATAAATGTGAAAAATAAAAATATCTAAAGAAGAAAGGAAAAGAAAATACAGGGGAGAAAAAGAAGAAAGAAAGGAAGGAAGGCAGATAGGCTGACATTCATCTATACCTCCTCCACCAAGGACACAGATCTGAGTTCCAGACCTACCCAGTGAGGCTTGCCTCAAACAGGGGTGAGACGCATCTCATACAAGGGAAAAATAAATAAAGCACTAAAAGGATACTTCTTCATGGCTGCCTTCGTTCAAAGCCTTAAAAGTTATTCTCTTGGTTATGGTTTGGGCTAACCAAATGACTTGGTATTTTCTTTCTTCTTTCTAGGTAAAACTCCACACCAGGGGTCTGAAGACATGGTTCAGTGGGTAAGAACACACAGGTATGGTTCTCAACATCGTCATGAAGGTCCACAACCGTTTGTAACCAGTTCCGGGTACCTGAGGACCTTTTTTGAGCTTCATAGGAAAACATGTAGTACATATAGCTATAAACAGGCACTCAGACATACAGGTAAAATAAAAAAAATCTAAACAAGACAAAAATTAAACACTCAATCCCAGGAACTCATGCTGGGATAGGAGAATATGATAAAATTCTAGGAGCCACTAATATTCACCTGGATATCTTTGCTTGGACTTGCTAATGTTGCCTCAGGAAAGATCTAAGGTCGTACCATTCTGAACACACCCTGATCTCCTGTGATCTCAGAATCGGAAGCTAATAAGCAGGGTCAGGCCTGGTTAGCAGTTGGTTGGGAGGGTTGTAAAGGACCTGGAGCCAGAGTTTGAGGGCAAAGTTGGAGCACTGGGTGTGAATTAGTTAATTTCATTCCTGCCTCCTCCCCCATGTGGGGGCAGTAAGAGGAGAGCCTAAATCTTTCACAGAGCAGAGGACACTGAAGGCACTCACATGCCTGGGCTACCACAAGCTTCTGTGGCTTAAACCCAGCGTGAGAAAGACCTCAGCCCTGTCTGCATAAGGATTAGTGTCTAGCAAGGGAGATGGTCCTTAAGTAAATACTAATATAAGTGAGATTTGTCTTCACTTGAATGACTGGACTAAGTGCAAAGTCATCATCCTCCAAGAGCTTGGGCAAGCACAGGGTTCTTGGCAACCTTTCTTTTTAGACCTCACACTTAGTTTGGAGATGAATGTGTACGCGTAGAATCAGAGGGAGTTGAAAGACCATCTGGTCCCCCTTTCCTTAGCTCAGACGAGTTCACTGACACAGAGCCAGGGCCATGAGGCAACGTGCCACGATCACATGGCTTATGAGCCCACAGACACAACTTGAGGATGTCTACGAGACCACATACAAGATGCAAATGTGTACCCTAACATACTCTAATTATATAACATGCATAAGTTTGTTAGTGGAAATGAGAACATGGAGGGATAGAAAGTCTGAAGTCAGAATGGCAGCATTTGTTATTTTGGAAGGCTTTTCTGCACAGCATACACACTTGAGCAATCCCGGGAATCCCCTTTAAACACAACCATGAAGCCGTATACTAATGGCCTGACTCACGGACTGCCAGGAAGTTGTATGATGTTTACAGTGGCCCTTGTGCAAGTCTTCTGTGAAGCCTGCACCTTCCTAGGAAAACAGGTTTCTAGGTCTACAAATTGCTTTGACCCAGCTTTATCTTGGATACATAAAACTCTCAGTCAAGCAAAGGAGGAAGGGGAGGGTGCTTCCTTTCATTCAAGCTAGAATTAAAATAATTCAGAGGAAACTCTTTCTGGTGGCTATCCAGGGTTTGACTAAAACACTACCTGACATGCTTTGTGAGGACCCCGCCTCCCATCTAATAGGGACGAGGTTCCCCAGGAGACCAGGACCTTTTTGTGGGCTTGGTGATCTAATCAGAAAGGTCATCATGCTTTACCTTGAAACTTTCCAGAGGCTGTCCAGCGCCCTGGGGGAGCTGTACACGCACTGTCTGCTGAGAGTTGGTAAGTCTTATTTGAATATTCATCAAAGCTGTGGTTAAAGTTGGATGATGAATTACATCCAGTGAAACTGATACTGGCGGGGACTATTTGAATATTCAGATTGTCAAACCGTAAAAGTCTGTGAACTAAAACTGAATTTGGAGTACATGCAAGGTCCTAGTTTTTATCCCAGCACCACCAACCCCCAGTTTCTGTGACCTCAGTTTCCTTGTGATTCTGTCTCCTCTGGCTCTGCCTACTCTAGCCTCCTGAAGTCAAAGTTCACTCTGTGGAAACAGTTCCTGATCCCTCTGACTTGAAGCTGCTAAAGGAAGAAGAGCAAACGAGTAGTTGGGCTTTGGCTTTCTGCATTCAGTGTTACCCAGAGCCCTTTGCTGTCAGTAAGGGAATTGACCCAGGAAGGGACCCTTTTCCTAGTTCCCCTCTCTACCTTCTCCTAAACCAACCAATTGACGATCTGTAGGTTATCACAATATATTTGGAACAGTAAATAGCTTCTTTATTAGGTACCTGTGAAGACAAAAAAAGCCAAAGAAATAAAAAGTGGAAGGTTTGTTTTAACAATCATCTTGATTGCACAGAACCTGTCCTTCACGACCTGTGATGTCTTATCCAAACACCTTTCAGGATGACTCTTAATTACTCATTATGATACCTAACTCCAAATAATGAACTCAAAAAAAAAAAAAAAAAAGGAAGGAAGGAAGGAAGAATCAAATAGTAGCAAAATAATTTATTCACTGCTAAACAAGGTAGTAAGATTCCAGCTTATCCAACCAAATATGGACTTCATACAAATGACATGTGATTTAAGACCAAAGAACACTTTCTTCAACTGTTATAAAAGAACTATTATCCCCAAGGAGGCATGGACAATTGTCCCCTCCCCCTCTTTCTGTGACTTCACCTTCTAGATTCTTGTTTCTACTGGCAATGTATTCTCTTTAATAAACTTTCTTAATGAAACTTCTCTATATCTTTTCTGGTATGGTAAGTATTTTAACCCTTATGCCTCCAGCTTGTCACCATTGTTCCTGGCATGACAACGTTCTGTGGCATAAACTGACACTGCTCAATGGCACCTAACTACATTGAAGAGGATCATGCAGCTACAGGGACACACAAACTCCAAATAGAAAAGACCTCTAACCTATAAAAAGGATAACTTACTGAGCATCCTGTCTAGGAGTCATCTCTGTATTTCAGTGTCTTTGAGTCATTTCACAAATCTGTCACATCTAGAAACTGATCATAACACAAGGTTCTCTTGTCCATAATGAGGAAATCAAATATGCAACGAAATTGAATATCGCCCTGTGGTATTTCATCTACTCATTCCAACACTCACAGGCTTATATATGTGCTTGCTTTGAATTCTCATTTGAAGCCATTAGTCTGTCTCACTAGCTTTCTCCTTAATTAATGAGTTAGATAAAATCTTTGACATTCGTTCATTGGATATTTGTCTGACTGCTGTGGTTTAAAATATCTAAAAATACTAGCCTTTAAACTAAAAGTAAGGCATGTCTCAGACAATACATCTACAGAAGTATTTTTAATATGAATCACAGTGATTAGTAGAGCAGGGGGATAGAATGAGCTGATTTCTATAAACTAAGTCGATGGCTGAGGAGACCATTAGCTAGAATGACATCTGAAAAGGAACTCTGTGAAATATTGGATTCTGAAACACAAAAGGGGCCAGTGAAGCATCTGTGTCAGTGGACTGGGACTCCCATTGGGCAGATACTTCTGTCGTCACTGCTCAGGTCTTGACAACACTCCCCTGGTTCAGTATCTACAAGTCTAAACACTCCAACTTATGGACCTTATAGACCACTTGCCATCCCAGTATTACAGGACTGTTTCTTCTTGCCTGCCCACTAGCCCAAATATCTCTTCCTTATGGGGAAAGTTTTTAAATTCTCATTTTTGTTTTGGATGTTCAAGTCCAGGACTGACATTTATGACACAAATGCAAAAGGGTTATCTAAAAGTAATATCATTTTTTAATATTTAATATAAGACTGCATTCAATTGTCATAGCGGATCTAAAAGTATTAGGCTTAAGCACTCTTTTTCCCTTCAGCCTCCCAGGTAGTTGGCACTAAAGGTGTGTGCCACTATACCTGACTTAGGATCCTATTTGATGATGCTGAATTTGATACATGCCAAAAATTAGATGCCTTTAATGATTTGGGGATTATTTTTAAGAAATTGTATTATTTATTGCTTATAAACTACTTATTTTCCCATAATATAATTTAATAACATTGATAACATGAGAAAAAATCCTCTAAAACAGACTATTTTTTTTTTATTAACTTGAGTATTTCTTATATACATTTCGAGTGTTATTCCCTTTCCCGGTTTCCGGACAAACATCCCCCTCCCCCCTCCCCTTCTTTATGGGCGTTCTCCTCCCCATCCTCCCCCCCTTGCCACCCTCCCCCCAACAATCTAGTTCACTGGGGGTTCAGTCTTAGCAAGACCCAGGGCTTCCCCTTCCACTGGTGCTCTTACTAGGATATTCATTGCTACCTATGAGGTCAGAGTCCAGGGTCAGTCCATGTATAGTCTTTAGGTAGTGGCTTAGTCCCTGGAAGCTCTGGTTGCTTGGCATTGTTGTACATATGGGGTCTCGAGCCCCTTCAAGCTCTTCCAGTTCTTTCTCTGATTCCTTCAACGGGGGTCCTATTCTCAATTCAGTGGTTTGCTGCTGGCATACGCCTCTGTGTTTGCTGTATTCTGGCTGTGTCTCTCGGGAGAGATCTACATCCGGCTCCTGTCGGTCTGCACTTCTTTGCTTCATCCATCTTGTCTAATTGGATGGCTGTATATGCATGGGCCACATGTGGGGCAGGCTCTGAATGGGTGTTCCTTCTGTGTCTGTTTTAATCTTTGCCTCTCTATTCCCTGCCAAGGGTATTCTTGTTCCCCTTTTAAAGAAGGAGTGAAGCATTCACATTTTGATCATCCGTCTTGAGTTTCATTTGTTCTAGGCATCTAGGGTAATTCAAGCATTTGGGCTAATATCCACTTATCAGTGAGTGCATACCATGTATGTCTTTCTGTGATTGGGTTAGCTCACTCAGGATGATATTTTCCAGTTCCGACCATTTGCCTACGAATTTCATAAAGTCATTGTTTTTGGTAGCTGAGTAATATTCCATTGTGTAGATGTACCACATTTTCTGTATCCATTCCTCTGTTGAAGGGCATCTGGGTTCTTTCCAGCTTCTGGCTATTATAAATAAGGCTGCGATGAACATAGTGGAGCACGTGTCTTTTTTATATGTTGGGGCATCTTTTGGGTATATGCCCAAGAGAGGTATAGCTGGATCCTCAGGCAGTTCAATGTCCAATTTTCTGAGGAACCTCCAGACTGATTTCCAGAATGGTTGTACCAGAAAACAGACTATTTTAATTGAGTCTAAAAGTCTGCTGAGGTGATGTGAGCTCCCTCAGTGATGGACTTCCTTTTCTTCTCCTTCATTCTTTGTTTCATTAAGTGAAAAAAGGCAAGGAAATATTGCAACAAATAATTTCTGTTCAGTGTTGCTACTCTGGACCCAAAGTTTCTGAGGCTGGGGCATGGGACACACATGATCCCAGGAATTAGTTTAGTGAAAAAGCAAACTTCTGAGCATCTGTGGGATGTGACTGACCCTATGACTCACATTAAAAACCATCTCCAGTTTCCCAACTATGATGTCATTCTTTTCAGACAGTATTTAGCCTTAAAGTCACTCTGCTCTGGCCACTGAAGGCAGAGATAGCAAAACCTTTTGCATATTGCAAAAGCATTGGCACTCAGAGATAGAGATGGGGGGGGTTCCTTTTCAATTAATGCAAACGTGACTAAGATTAGGGGAATGGCCATTTTGATACAGACCAATATCTGAATTAAACATAAACGATTAACAAGATAATCAGGCTGATTCTCCTGGGAAAAGATAAGAAAAAAGACGTTTTTGGATGAAGGGACTGGAACATTACTTTTATAATTAATGACCTTTAACAGAGACTCCAGGAGAAGTTTATGCCCTATACAAGTGAAACTCTTGTGACCTCAAGGGGACAAACCTTAAGCAGACATTCACACAGGACAAGGGACCCTCAAGGGCATGGGAAATGTACTGTCAACTCTGAGAATGAACTCTGAACCCAAGATCCCTATGCCCCTGAGTTGAAGAAAGTTTCCCTCTATAGACCTTCAAGTCCCCTAGATTCTGTCAATTTATAGGATAGAGCAATGTCCTTTCCAATTAGGAGCAGAGCAACTGAGGAAAGAGGTAATTTCCTTAAGCAAAGAAGATGCCAAGTTGGCCTTGTTAGAAGTGGCTCCCTAATTTCAGAGAGAAAGGGCTGTGTAACACAGTACAAATAATAGTCAGAGCAGGAATAAGCTACAGAAAAGCATTCACATGCAACAAATATCACTGCTCTGAAACTGGCAACCTATCTTGAAAGGGTATTTTCTGTCTTTCGTGTGTTTTTCACGTATCTTTCATGTCAAAGACATATTTGATAGGTAGAGAAGAATTTAATCACGTGCTAGAAAATGAGCCTTTTCAGTGAATTAAGCAGAAGATGAATCTACAGTAGCCTCCCCGAGACCCTGTACAGCAAGTACTTCTTCCTCTGGACAGTGAGATAATGGACGAAAGCCCTCTTTGGCAATAGCATAGTGCACTTCTTCTCCATAAGTGCCATGGCATAGTAGGTTTGCCCTGAACTCTTTCAGGGCATTAGAGGTGGCCTGGGGACTTGAGAGTGATGAGGGACCAACTCAAGTAGTCAAGTAGTTTCTTCACCTTGGTTTCTCTTAGGAAAGCTGAATCATGCCATGGCCGGGACAAGAGTCTTTTTAACCAGTGGCATGAAGACCTATTTGGCTCATGATGAATGCTCTTTTCTTGTGACAAACCCATTGTAACAGTGGCTCTCAACCTTCTAATGCTGTAGCCCTTTAATACAGTTCCTCATGTGGTGATGACCCCCATCCATAAAATGATTTTCATTGCTACTTCATTACTGTAATGGTAATGTAAATAGTTTTTGGAGAGAGAGGCTTGCCAAAGGGGTCCCAATCCGCAGGTTAAGAACCGCTACATTGTAAGGTTTAAAACTATGAAACTTATGAAAGTTAAAGACATGTTTACTTTTTGTCTGGTAACTCCAGCTTTAGGAACCCACCTTCAAGGAAATAAAATCAAGCGCAGCATCTAGGCATAAAGATGCTCCTTAGCAAATTATAAAGGTATAATAAATGGCTAACGGTCTAAAGGCACTAAATCAGGAGTTTGAAACAGTGAGAATCTACCGGATGTTTGCAACAGAATGACTAAGGTTACAATTACAATGGGGGGTTTTGTGTTATCGGGATACATAGGTCTATAGTATTTAAGAAAAAGACCCCAGCAAGCTAGTAAATTTTAGTGTTCAATAGTAATTCTCAACTCAATAAAAGTGAATATATTATGCATGGAAATGGGAAATCAATGAAAAAATTACCTCTGTGTGATATGATTATGGTTGAATTTGATTTCATTTCCTTTACTTTTTAATACTACGATTTTTTGAAGTTTCTATAATAAGCAAGTAATTAATATAGAATCTGAAAATCCAATCTCACTCGGGCATATCTATTTTCTTAAACACTGGTACAGACCTTCCTGCTTCCTTAAAGCCCCTCAGGCTGTGTTTGTCTGAGGGATGTCCTTGTGTGTGACAAGCTCACTATTCTGTGTGCGTGAGAGTGTGTCAAGTGTACATGTGCAAGCCAATAGGCCTGTGCAAGCCAGAAGCTGATGTCTTTCTGTATCACTCTCTGTTTAATTTTTTAAGGTGAGCATCTCATTGAACCTCACCAATTTTGCAAGACTAGCTGGTCAGTGAGGGCCAGGGGTCCTCCTGCCTCTGCCTTCTCAGCATTAATTAGGATTGCATCCCACTCGGGCTTTACTTTATTCTCCATGGTTTGTTATCGTTTTATTATCTTATTATTATTTACATGGTTTGCACATTTTATTGTTTGAGGATGCTGGAGGACCCAAATTGCAAGCTCAATGGTTTTATTGCTTTTCTGGCTTGAAGAATAATCATAATGTATTTGTTCTAATTTTTGTATTTGCTTTCTTTGATTTTGAGAAAGGGCACCACACACACACACACACACACACACACACACACACACACACACACACACACACACACACACACACAGTCTTTTACAGAGGCCTGAGACCAAACAGAACAACAAAGCATGTGTAATTTTCTCTGCCAATGCTTTTCCGTTTCTCCCCTCCTCCCTCTCAGTTTTTACTGTCCTAGCCATTAGTTTGCACTGAGGAATGGGAGTCTGAGCCACGAGGAGGAAAGTGTGTAGACGGATGATGGAGGAAGATGGAGGAGGGGAAGGAAGAGTGGCAGATTTCTTGGCAGGAGCAGCGCAGTGAGCTGAGCTGCTAAGGGCGTTAGGGTAGCTGGAAAGGAGCCCGGGAGGCAGGTTGAAATCGCACGGATAAGAGAAGACAGGCCATTTGGTGCCCCAGTTGGCTTCTCAGCAGGGACAGCCAACATTCCAGAGAAGGCCGCCTGTAAGGAAGGCCCAGGGCCAAGGCGCAGGGCACAGCCTGCTAGCCTGTGTCTTCACGCCAGCTCGCAGGAGCAGCACAAAGCTGTTGAACTCTTCAGCTGCGGGTTGAGGGGGCCGTTTCCTCTCCTGTATCCTGACTTTGGGTAGCACAGAGGACACTGATTGCAGTGCCTCAGATTCTCCTGTTATGTAAGTGAGGCAGGCTGTGTGATGAAATTCCGAGTGACAGGCACTGTGGAGCACTGGGGATCATGGCTGGCTGAAGTGGGCCGACATAATGGCACGCCAACACTTTTGCACGGCAGGTATGAGGCCCAGGGTGGCAAATATTCCAGTTTTTCTGAAGAAGTTAAAAATCTGAAGGCGTTTTGAATTCTAAGGCAAAGAAAGGATTCAAAGAAGGGGGTCTATCGAGAGAAAGGGAGGTTTTAGTTTTTAAAGCATTGGCTTGTTTTAATTTTTTTTAAAAAACTGAACTATAACTCAGTGTATGCCAAATAGTATGTGTCTGCTGACTGGGTTTAATTGGTGGACCACTGGTTTGAGATGATTTGAAACAAAACCATAGAAGATTGCTTCCTCTGAAGTCTGCTTATGGCTATGCCAAATGCAATGTCCCCTAGAAAGACACACACTTAGCGTCTGTTACTTATATGGCATTCCTGGAGACATCATAAGGAATCTATGATCAATACTTTGTCCTTTTCAGCCTTCTATGGGATTTAGAACATTGGTGAAGCAGTACTCTACTCAGAAAAGCTAGGCAATGGATCAACGTATAATTTGTTATCAAAACAACGGATCTGATCATATATACCAAAGCCTCCTTAAAGGGAGAGAAGCAGGTAGATGGCAGGATGGTTTGGTTGGCAAAGTGGCTGGCATACAACCATGAGGACATGAGTTCAAATACCCTACACCCACATTAAAAGCACAGTATGACAGCTTGGGCCCAAAGCCCAGGGCAAAGGGGTGGACACAAGAAAGTTCCTCAAACTCCCTTAGCTAGGCAGCCTAGCTGAACTATGCACTTCAAGGTCAGCTACTGACCCTGTCTCAAGGAGTAAAGATGGAGAGTGGTTGAGAACACATGTCAACTTCGGTACTCCACAAGCACATGCATATGTGCACACATGCATAGTGTACACATGCACTATGGATATACACAACACACTACAAAATAAAAATAACCAAAATGTGGGTCTCCTGTAACCTATGCAACAGTGAGGGAAGAAGGCTTGTATGTACAACCTCGGTGCTGGGGAGACAGACATGGATGGGTTTCAGGGCTTGCACCCAAGTTTTGGACAGACCTTGCCTCAAAAAAATAAGGTGGAGACACCCAGAAGACACCCAATGTCTGTTTTTTACTGTCAGCACACGGGTAAGTGCACGTATGTGTGCATTTTGCCTGTGTGCACATGCACACACCAACAAAGATCTATAGGCTTTTAGGTCTATAGGAAAACTCAAGTGTAGTAAAGTCAGGGGTTGTGGAAGAGCCAAGGATGCTGTTCATCCCTACATCCTCAACACTTAGCACATAGAAATGATGCTCAACAGAAATATGCCTTGAATAAAAGGATAGAATTAATGAGCCTGGGAAGGGAAGAAGTCAGTCTTGTGAACTAAGACAGTGAGGAATTAGACAAATATTTTCATTATTGGCGTGATGATATTCAACAGAGAGACAGGGAGTTCAAGGGTCTGAGCATTTGGTCACTAGGTCCCCATTGTTGCTAGGGAATGGGGATGTGTAACCAGTTCTCTCTGTAACCCATATTATAGTTGACAAGCTATTTGCCATCTCCGCTGAAATGTCTGCTGAACCTCCTAATGACCAATTAAGTTTCCTTGACATTTTGACGCAAGAGAAAAGGGACCCAGACACTATGCTCATGTAACAGCCTATCTCATAATGAGCGTGCTGATTCCCTCATCAGTGTTCTGGTTGTTTGGTGATTGGCCCATTGTCTCCCTGGGCCAGGTGCCTCTCTGAGTTCCTGGGTGTGTATGTGTTTGCAGGCAACCTCCATGGGTTCTGATTCATTGACCCTTTACTTCTGCAACTGTCACCATGGACTAAGAAACTAAAAGGTTTCTTGTAGGCAGAATGCATAGCTGTGGATCACAGCGGAGGGCAATGCTGTCTGGGGTATCAAGCAAGGCTCAGAGAATAAAGGAATCAAAGCTAGAAATGCTGGTATGTGCATGTTAACTCAGCATTTGGGAGATAGAAGCAGTTCAAATCCAGTCTAGGCTACCTAGGAAATCCAGTTACAGAAGAACAAGGGCAAGAGGTGTGACTCCATGGAGACTGCCTATTATATATATAGGGCTCATCAGAATGTGTGTCTCTCAAAGAGAGAGAGAGAGAGAAAGAGAGAGAGAGAGAGAGAGAGAGAGAGAGAGAGAGAGAGAGAGAGAGAATGAAACTCATGCTCTACCAAAAAGTTTGTTTTGAAGGAGAATTAAAGTTTGTTAGGTGAAACTAAAAGCCAGACTGAAGAACTTTGATTTTATCTGATATTCCGATAGAGGGGAAACTGAAGTTCTCTGTGGACTTAGATCATTTGATATGAAGAGGGAGTGCTCTGTTGCAATCTCATCATTGCTCAGAATTAACAGATCAATACTGAAGGACTTTGTGGGAGACAAACAGGGCCCTCCACAAAGATGTGAACTGACTGCAAATATCCCATGCTGGCTCTCTAGGATTCAAGAACACAGTGGCCCCCAGATTAGCAGAACAAGCTCAAACAGGAAGACTACAGTATGAGAAATGCCTCAGTGAAATCAGACTTCATCATAATTAAGAGCCCTCTCTGTTGAGACTGCTAATCAAAGGCTTAGGATTCTGTTGTCATTGTGGACATTTCCTACACAGACATTTACAATCCTGAAGAAGCCCGGGCCTGCTAGGATGCAAGTTGTGTGCATGTGACATCCCCAAATTTAAGAGTGAAAGACAACTTCTGGTCATAACTGGGCCTCCTGGTCACAGTTCCATGAAAAGTTGTGGATGATTGGCACAGACAGGTGTTTACGGGCAACTTGGACAAGCTAGGGGAATTTGTAGGTGTCGTTGATGCCCTGTATTGGAGTTTCCAATGTTCTGGGAGCTCTGAACCCACTCTTTTAATTTAAGATGGTATCTAGAATTCTAATTCATGAAGTGGACAAAAGGGTTGAGACTCTGCCTGGTGTGTAAGAGAGTTTCTTCTGATACACTTTTGTGGGGAAGGTAGAAAAGTTAAGTTAAACAAGGAGCACAAGATTTAGTGATCCCAAAATTTCTTACAGTATTTCTCTGTTACCAAGGGGGAAATAGTAACTTCACAGTGAACATCAGGTATGTACCCCCTTGATTGAACGATGAAAGAAGGACATGATCATTGCTGAGACCGGGGCCTCATGGCCTTCAGCCACTGATAGGTAATGGATGTCCCCAGACAAATCTATACTCCTACCATAATTATGAGGAGTCATTACACACGTCATCCAAACCGAAGGATCCTCTGCTAAGTAACAAGCAAATAAGGTTTTAAAAAGTATTAATTTAAGATTATAGTTATATTATTTCCCACTCCCTCCAAACCTTCCCATATAACCCTCCTTGCTCTCTTTCAAATTCGTGGCCTATCTTATCATTAATTATTGTTAAAGAAGACATATATAGAGAATAATACATATGGAAATTAAAGAAGACATAAAGAAGAGATGAAGTACTATTTATTGTAGCATAAACTGTAGACTCATGGGAAGTAAAAGGAATGCTCTGTGCATCCAAAAACGTGTCTGTCCTGAGGAGAAATGCCAGCGAAGGGTGTCAGTTCTAAGAATCAATGAAACACAGAACATGGTGGATGGTTTATTCAGGTGTGGAAAGAATAGAGTCTCGGGTAAATGGACTGCACAGCTTATTTTTATGAGATGTGTCTGAAGGGATTGTAAAAACAAACAAACAAAACCTAATAAATCCTAAGGGTGAACTGATAAAGCCCATCCAAGTCTAAAATCCCTATCCGTCCATTTCAGTGACTTCTGGACTAAGCCACTAGTAAAAGTCAGGGTGTGTTTTGTTTTAGCTCTTAGATCCACAAAGACAGATAGACCTTTGTCTACACTTTCCATAGCCAACACACCTTCGTCTCTGGGAACCTGCCATCTCCGTTCAGGTCCCAGGCTCATCAGAACAATGTAAAAACAGATTGGCTAGACTGTCTGTCTGCGAAGGAAAACATTGCCATCATCCAAAGTAATTATGGCAATTATTGCTATCATCGAGACGCTGTTCCGTGTAGCCTAGGCTGGCCTTGGACATGCTAGGTAGTCAAGGATGTGAATCTCTTGTTGTATTCCCATCACTTCCCAAGTGCAAGAATTACAAGTGTACACCACCATGCCTAGTTGATGCTACGATGTACATTGAGTACATGCCAAAATCAAAGCACCTTTTCCTGTGCTCATTCATTGAATTTCCACTTTGGCCTTATGGAGTTAGGAGCTGTTCCTGTGCCCATTTTATACTCAAGGAAGCCAAGGCCAGAGGAAATCCAGCATCCCGCCCAAGAGAGTCAGGGGTAAAGGCAGACTTTGATCCTAGAAAGATAGATCTAAGAACTATCCCCCAAATAGCTCTGCCCAATTAGTTCTGCCTCATTACCCTGATGATTTATTAACCATGCAGGATTTATACACACGTATCTAGCTGAATTTTCTTCCCCATCCATAAAGAGAGAGGAACAGGAAGAGGAGCCTGTCTGGGCTCACAGGGGCCTGGAACCAAGGCTAGATTTCTTCTGTCCCTCTTTGCTCTGCAACACAGCAAAACAAACGACTCCCTTAATAGCATCAGAGAAGCCTGCCATCCCTGCTCTGTGTTTCTCAGGAGGAGAGATTGCAGCATTGAAGCCATGGCTATAAATATCAGTTAATGAGGGAGGACTCCTGGAGACCTAAATGTATTCATTTTACGGGTTTGTCATACATCAGGTTAATATGATTCTGACAACTAATTGTACCCAAAGCTGGACATGGACTTGAATGCTGTGCTCCTTTTGAATGTTACAGCAGAGTCTTCTGGCTAATTAAAAGGTGATGATACTGGCTCTGGAATGCAGAGCAATACTGCAACCATTTGTGACATTTAGACAAAGGAGTATGTGCACGCCCCACCTTGGCATGGACTACGTGACTGTCATTGTCTAATTTCCTTAACAAGCACAGCGATTCCTTCACATGGATGGTTGAGCAGCGAGACCTGGTAAGGATGCCGAGGAGGGGGGGATAGCGGGGGAATTCGGTCATGCCTTTTCTTTCCGTTTTAAAACTAACATTGGCTATTTCTCCCACTCTCAGCATTTCTTGGTTTCCTGTAGTTCTTTATGTAGGGATGAGACCTCCTGGGCTTTTCCCCATCAGCCTTGGCATGGCAATTGCTAATTTCCTTGTTCAACTCATGTGTAGGCAGTCATGATCGTGAGGCTTCACGGGTGCAGTATCACACCAATTGATTTATGAGGTCAGCCTTATAAACATACATAGGAGTAACATTATACAGACTGAGCAGGGTGTGTGTGTGTGTGTGTGTGTGTGTGTGTGTGTGTGTGTGTGTATGTGTACATAAATGCCTGTAAGAACAATTACTGAAAAGAGGCCATGGAGGAAAATATATATATATACACACACATACATACATACATACATACATACATACATACATACATACATACATACATATATGGGAGGGTTTGGAAGGAGAAAAGGAAAGGAGAAATGATGCAATTGTATTATAATCTCAAAAATAAAAGAAATAAAGTTTTTAAAAAGTAGCATTGGCTTTAAAATCTCTCACATGAAAGGACAAATAGATTAGGTGAGTCCCGGAAACAGATTTTCGGTGAGAACATGTCATACCACGATGGTAGCTTCTTCTCTGACCCTAAGAGTGACTTATTCCCTCTAGGGTTAATTACAGTGGCCTCTGAGAGGAAAGGACTTCCTATCGGTGAAAAAAAAAAGACACTCTGGAGCTGTGACATTTGCCGTCATGTAATTGGGATGCCCTGAAATCCTGGAGCCACCTTGCAGGCTGGAGAGCAGGCACTTCTGGGAAAAACTGACCTAGAAGTTGACATGCAAGTTCATGGACCTCTCTTCATACTCAAGGACATCTCCACAGCATGACAGGCTGTCTGCCACACAAGGGCATCACACAGAGGGGAGAGAAAGGGTCCAAAATTCAGTCCTTCCTATACTCGAACACCTTACCTGGGGATCAGGTCTGTCTGAGTTAGCAATTCTCAGCTCATGGCGAGACCCAGGAGGAGCCTGGGACCCTAGAGTACCTTAAAGGTACATCCTTCCCCAAAAGTTCCACCAGAGCACTACTAAAGCTGATAGACAACTTCAGCAAAGTGGCTGGGTATAAAATTAACTCAAATAAATCAGTAGCCTTCCTCTACACAAAAGAGAAACAAGCCGAGAAAGAAATTAGGGAAACGACACTCTTCATAATAGACCCAAATAATATAAAGTACCTCGGTGTGACTTTAACCAAGCAAGTAAAAGATTTGTACAATAAGAACTTCAAGACTCTGAAGAAAGAAATTGAAGAAGACCTCAGAAGATGGAAAGATCTCCCATGCTCATGGATTGGCAGGATTAATACAGTAAAAATGGCCATTTTACCAAAAGCGATCTACAGATTCAATGCAATCCCCATCAAAATACCAATCCAATTCTTCAAAGAGTTAGACAGAACAATTTGCAAATTCATCTGGAATAACAAAAAACCCAGGATAGCTAAAGCTATCCTCAACAATAAAAGGACTTCATGGGGAATCACTATCCCTGAACTCAAGCAGTATTACAGAGCAATAGTGATAAAAACTGCATGGTATTGGTACAGAGACAGACAGATAGACCAATGGAACAGAATTGAAGACCCAGAAATGAACCTACATACCTATGGGCACTTGATTTTTGACAAAGGAGCCAAAACCATTCAATGGAAAAAAGATAGCATTTTCAGCAAATGGTGCTGGTTCAACTGGAGGTCAACATGTAGAAGAATGCAAATCGATCTATACTTATCACCCTGTACAAAGCTTAAGTCCAAGTGGATCAAGGACCTCCACATCAAACCACATGCACTCAAACTAATAGAAGAAAAACTAGGGCAGCATCTCGAACACATAGGCACTGGAAAAAATTTCCTGAACAAAACACCAATGGCTTATGCTCTAAGATCAAGAATTGACAAATGGGATCTCATAAAACTGCAAAGCTTCTGTAAGGCAAAGGACACTGTGGTTAGGACAAAATGGCAACCAACAGATTGGGAAAAGATCTTTACCAATCCTACAACAGATAGAGGCCTTATATCCAAAATATACAAAGAACTCAAGAAGTTAGACCGCAGGGAGACAAATAACCCTATTAAAAATGGGGTTCAAAGCTAAACAAAGAATTCACAACTGAGGAATGCCGAATAGCTGAGAAACACCTAAAGAAATGTTCGACATCTTTAGTCATAAGGGAAATGCAAATCAAAACAACCCTGAGATTTCACCTCACACCAGTGAGAATGGCTAAGATCAAAAACTCAGGTGACAGCAGATGCTGGCGAGGATGCGGAGAAAGAGGAACACTCCTCCATTGTTGGTGGGATTGAAGACTGGTACAACCATTCTGGAAATCAGTCTGGAGGTTCCTCAGAAAATTGGACATTGAACTGCCTGAGGATCCAGCTATACCTCTCTTGGGCATATACCCAAGGGGGATGTTTGCCCGGAAACCGGGAAAGGGAATAACATTCGAAATGTAAGTAAGAAATACTCAAGTTAATATAAAAAAAGAAGAAAAAAGGTACATCCTCCCTGTGCTTCCTATCTTCTTACCAAGCATCTGCTGTCTTTCTTCATATTCTACATAGTCATGCCCCATCTCTCATGCAGCATAAAAGGGAAGGTGACACACCCACACCCGTGTCTCTCTGTTGGTATTGTTCCTTTTCAGCAGAAACTTCACTCCTCACTATCCTTCCCTCGTCTGACTATCACTATCAAAAGATTTCTGGCCATTAACTACAGTGAGATACTCCATCAGATATCCATACTACAGCCATATTCTTGTAACTGAATCCAGTCTAGACCTTGTGCAAAGTGAAACTTAATGTACCTATTCAAATGTTGTTTTCTCACAAATAATTAACCCACCACCCATTAAAGTAAAAGTCCTCATCTCAACAGGGGTTTTTCTTTTCATTTGTGTGTGTGTGTGTGTGTGTGTGTGTGTGCGCGCGTGTGTGTGTAGTGTGTGTATGTGATGTGTGGTATGTGTAGAATGTATTTATGGTATCTGTATGTGAAACTTAATGTACCTATTCAAATGTTTTTTCACCAATAATTAACCCACCACCGATTAAATTAAATGTCCTGATTTCAAAGGGGTTTCTCTTTTCATTGTGTGTGTGTGTGTGTGTGTGTGTGTGTGTGTGGTACATAATGTGTGTGTACATGCATGGTATATATGTATGGTATGTGGTATGTGTGTCTGTGGCTTGTGTGTATGTGTAGTGTTTGTATGTGCTGGGTGTGTTTATGTGTACTATGTGTGTATATGTGCTGTTGTGTATGTATAGTGTATCTGTGGTATATGTGTATGTGGTATGTGTGTCTGTGTGGTCTATGTGTGTGTTTGTGTGTATGTGGGATGTGCGTGTGGTATGTGTGTGTGATGTATATGTGTATGTGTACTGTGTGTGTTTGTGTGGTATGTGTAGTTTATGTGTATGTGGTATGTGTGTGTGTGTGTTTGTGTGGCTGTGTGTTGGGGGGGCAGAAATCAACATCAAGTGTCTTCCTAAATCACTTTCCTTCTTATTTTTTTGAGACAGAGTCTCTCACCAAACCTGGTGCTTAGCAAATAATTTAGATTAGCTGAACTCCAAAGCCTTGTGTCTACACTCCAAGTACTGAGGCTACAAGTGGGCATAACTGTGCCCCGCCTTTACATTTTATTATTTCTTTGAGAATTTTATGCAATTTAGTTTAATCATATTCACCTCTTACTCCTCCCCCAACTCCTCCTAGCTCCACCCCCACAACCTCATGATTCTTTTTTTCATGGCCCAGTTTGTGCTGCCTGTCTAGTCATGGCTGTGGGATCATCCATGGAGCATTTAGGGTTCACAGCACTAAAGGAAACAAATTCTCCATCCCCTCAAATTATTCATCTGCCCAGAGTCTTCCGGCTAGTGGTGGGGGCTCATGAGTCCATTCCCACTCCCTGCAAAACTGTTGCTAGCTTGACTGTGTGCAGATCCTGTGAGGGCAGCCACAATTTCCCTCAGCTAGTGATTGCAGCCTTCCTGCCATGCCCAGAAGACCCCTCTTCTCTGGTCCTCCCCCACCTCTGACTGTTACACTCTTTCTGCCCCTCTTGACGAATGGCTCCTGAGACTCGGAGGAGGGTTGATATAGATGTCCCATTTGTGGATGAGCACACCAATGACAGGCGCTACACTGTAGTCAGCTGTGAGTTTCTATGATAAGCCCCATACGCTGCACGAAGAAACTTCTCTGACAGCTACGTTACTAGATGGGTATAGAGGCACACATGTAGAGAACAGCTAATTTAGCAAAAGAGTAGTACGTAGGGGGCCTGTGAGCTCCTCCAAACATTGGTTCTTGATCAGTTTTAAAGGGTCAGGAATGTGATTCAGTCTGCAGAGTGGGCCTTTAATTCAACCCTATAAGCATTTGGTGAGTCCCATAACCTTCATGTCACTTCTTCAAACATGGGTATATCTTGCCCTGCTAGCCATTGCTATAGTTCACGGGGTTCACAGCTGGGTAACAGTTGATGACTTTTCTCCTATATATAACACCTTCTGCTACTATGAAATCCAGTCAGTCAGGGAAAAGCGTCCTGGACAACATCAGTTTGATTTTCCTGTGTGAACACTATTTTCTTGTCAACACTATGGGAAGTATCTTTGACAACAGGGTCTTAACCAGTAAGTTGTGGTGGGTAAGCAAGAGCAGTTGTGCCCAGCCTTTCATGTATGTTTGGGGTTCTAAACTCAGGCCCTCATGGCTTGTATTACTATAGACATTTCTCAACTTAGCCATCTTCATAGTCCCAGCCTTTGCTTTAGAAATGCCTCTGAAGTCCCTCCATGTCAGCTTTCAAGGTAAGTGCTGTGACTTCTAGAAGCGAGAGCATCACCAGGAGAAACAGCTTCAGTTCTTAGAGACAACTGCTGTTTCTTCCATTCTAAAAGTTGCTGGTGGTGAGGGAGCCTTCACAGGTAACTTAACACTGGCCCAGAGACCTTCTTCTGGTCCAGAATCATCTCCCCATATCATCTTGCTATCATTCAACACATGTAGAAAGCCCCTGACTGTAGGAGATCAGAAAGGAAACATGGAAAAGTCCCAAAAGAAGCTAGGCTCTCTACCCAGTCTTTGGAGAACATGTTTTCCTTTAAAACATACAGACAAACAAAAACTTCTTTGCATTGTGTGTGTGTGTATGTGTGTGTGTCTGTGTGTGTGTGTCTGTGTGTGTACATGTGTGTGTGCATGTGTGTGTGTGTGTGTGTGTTGAATGCATGTAGGTGCACATGCCACAGTATGCATGTGGTGGTCTGAGAACAAGCTGTAACAATGGTTCTCTGCTCCTATAATTGGGTTCTGGGTATAGAGCTTGGCAGTAAGGGCCTTCACCCACAAAGCCATCTCACCTGCCAAGAAAATGAGTTTCTTTTTTACCCACCAATCTCAGGAGAGGATGATGTCTTACATTCCAGAGAGTAGATAGGTAGAATGAGATGATATCCTTTGTTCCAATTAAACCTATTGCTGGTCTCCCATGCAACTTTCTGTAACTCATAAAATCAGCACAATTGCCACTGATCCTCCAAGATCTGAGTGGTTGCATGGCTCTGGATGAGTGGGCAGGTGGTGCCCCACAATGGGGCCTGGATGAGCTCTTCCTCTTTCCTGGACACGAGGAGAAGGATTAACCCAAATTCTTTCCTATTAGCGAATGGTAATACGAACTACTGGGCAGTCACTGTCAAGTTCATCCCAGAGGAAGCTATGGATGTTCTTGCTAGAAGAGATTTAATGTCTCCCTTCTGTCAAGATTGGGTCTTCCTACCGACCACTATCCCACACATGTCCTGGCTGCTACAAGAAGTGAGTAACTGTAAATATGTAGGGTGGGAGAGAGTGGAGTATGACGTTTGCAGGTTAGAGTACAAGAAAGAAAGTATGTAGAGAATGGTGGCCAGCCAGGGTCCTTCAAGGCAATACTCAGTTTCGCTTTGTCTTATTTTAAATACTGAAAACCAAGAGGGGCTCCAATGAATTAGGGCTCAAGAAAGGGAATACAAATAAGGGTGTAGATTTCTAAAGCCAGGGAGCCTAAATTCCTAGATTGGATTGGCTCTATGTGAGCACTAAGAGCTGCTGACATGTAGGGAGTGTTCTAGGTGAGGAGAGAAGAAAGCAGGCTGTAGGTAGGAAGTATTTGTGTACAGGCGCAACCTACTGCTGTTGCTTTTCTGTCAGCTAACAGGAGGCCACGTAGTGACAATTTCTCTTCAGTGAAGCCATGCCTTGGCATCTGCAGACCCTGAAGCACAGCCTGAAACTGGATGAGGAACAAAAGGTTCTGAAGACTGCCCTGCTGGTCTGTGCCTTTGTGTACACAGGTTCTCAGAGGAAACAATGGCCGACCAGTCAGGGTTATTATGGCTATAAGAGAGGTGTCTTATCCCAAAGTTCAGGACTTGCAATTTCTGAAATTTAATGATGGCCTTGGGACTTATTAACATGTGAGAGCGTACTTTGGAGCCAATGATAATCTGTTGGATGACCTTGTATATGAGGAGACCATCTGTAACTTTCCTTGTAGAGTACAATAGAAGTAGTACTGGCCTTGGAGTGACATGATCTATCCTAAATCACCCTAGAAATCTGTACACTGTTTTCTGAGAAACAGGTTGTGGATGGTGGGGCAGGATAATCCTTCTAGAAGGAGGTAGTTTTACTTAGGAGGGATCTACATATAAAACTGCTAAGATAGATTTTGTAAAATATCTAAGCTTTTTTCACTTACATAAAAGTTAGCTAGTCGCATGTTTATGTATGTATATATTCACCAATGCATGTTTTATTCATACATGAATATATGTGCATATGTATGTAGAAGTATGTATATAGTTAGTGGCTTTTCATGTATATACACATACATCACATGCATGCACACAGAATACATGAGACCTTCGGGTCAGAGGCAAAGCCATTTGGTGACTTTTCAGCAGGAACTCAAGACAAGGTTGGTAGTCAGGGTTGGGGAACCAGGCATGCAGCTGAGAACATTATTGGAGAGCCCAGTTAATTAGGAAACTCTGATCTATATAGACCTGGGAGAAATCTGCACATCCTCCCCACAGAGTAAAACATCATCTTTACTCTGAAATTTCATCTAATCTTTGGATAGAGAAAAAGGAGGTTTTTATCTTTACTACTTTGAAGCATCTCCAGGGAGAGAGATGTCTTGAAGCTTTACTATCCTGAACATCTCCTTATGCAAACAGTTTAAATTCAGCAGTGTAAATGTTTTTGCTTAGAAGCTCTTGACTGTGAAGCAGTGTAAGCTATTCTTGGAGAATGGACTTCCTCAAAATACCTGTATATAAAATACAAAGTCTATCTCTTAACATAGGTCCCTTTAGATATACACAAACCTTCAGCAGGGTTTTTATACAATTATCATGCCCCCATACTGCAGCATTTTGGAGACTAGAAGCATAGACTAGAGTAGTGTAGCCGTCTCTCATATTATCCCTCTACTTCTGATAGCACATGGGAATTGATATTCTTTTAAGGGACACTGGGGCTCAGGTGTTTAGGGCCATAACAGTAACCAGGTGTTAGGTGACCAGTAACATGAGAGTGGTAGGCTAAGGAATACCTGAGTGTTCTAATAAGGAAGACATGGGGAGGGGGGAAAACTGTCTACCTCATGGATTTCTCAAAGGTATGAGGACACTCTCAAACTTGTTCACAAGAATAGGATTCTTGATTCCGAGGAGTGTTACACTTGTAGCACAAGGATGTGCTTGTTCACTCTAAAGTGTAATTGGCTGGTTGAATTCTTTTTTACCTAGAGAGGGAGGCAGGACCACTCTAAAAGGATTAAGCCCAGAAGCCAGGTGTCTTGGTTAGGTTTTCTATTGCTATTAAGGGATACCAGGACCACAGCAACACTTATAAAGGAATACACTTAATCGAGGTTGGCTTACAGTTCAGAGGTTTAGTCCATTGTCATCATGGTGGGAAGCACGGTGATACACAAACAGACATGGTGCTGGAGAAGTTGCTTAGAGTTCTACACCTGTACCAGAAGACAGCAGGAAGAGAGTGAGGGACTGGGCCTGGCTTGAGCATCTAAAACTTCAAAGCCCATCTCCCAGTGACATACTTCCTCCGTGAAGGCCATTCCTGCAATAATGCCATTCCCTATGAGTCTATGGGGACTAGTTTCATTCAGACTACCACACAAGGGATGGCAGCTCAGAACTGTAATCCTAGCACTGAGGAAGCTGAGATAGGAGAATTAGCCTGAGTTTCCAGCCCACATAGGTTCCAAGCCAACCTTAGTTACTAGGCTGGGAACTATTTCAAACAAAAACAAAGCAAGATGAATCTAGGTCCTGAGGATTTTGACTTTCATCAATCTTCTTGGGATCCAAATCCCTTTGACTTATTTGTAGAGTGTCCCTTTGCTAACGGCCATCTCCCTTGACATTCCTGAAAGGAGACAGAAGGGTTTGCTTCTCTTTGATGTGTGAGATCTGACCCCAGCAGTAAAGTCTTCAGTAGTCTTGGGGCCGAGTAGTTTCTCAGAGTCCACTTCTCTTGTCTGACCCTGTCAAGACCCTCTTGTTTTCTGCTTCTCCCTCAGTCTCTGTACCTCATCTAAGCAGGTGTACTGCTTCAGTTACTACTCTAGAAAGTAAGAAAGAAGCAATACTGTGAATAAATAAGGTCGCTTTTAGTAGGATGTTTAGTGTAGGTCAAAGATCAGGCAAACGGTAGTTATTTCATGATTATCTGATGGTTCTTCCCACCAAGGAGGTAATGTAGGACCCATCATTCAATCATCTGCTTCCTCTTAGCCCATGATGTCTATTGCACATACAGATGTCCTCAAGCATGGATCTCTAAGTGCAGCATCCCTCCAGACACAGTTGTAACAATCGGCACAATCAGATGTGTCTTCATTGAATTCACTCTTTCTTTCATGAACCTTGTCCTTCCATAATCCTTTTGGTGAAACTCCACTTCTTCCCAAATCTTCAAGAGACACAGAGACCATTCCTGGGTCCTTTCTGCTCAACATCTGATTTCCAGAATGAAGACACATTCAATAGAATTTCCATAACTGTGTCTGATCTGTTCCCTGCTCCCCTCTTGGCCCTTCCAACCTCTCATCATTTCTTCCTTCCTCTTAATGAGCCCCACATAGTTTCCCTCACTTTAATTGTCTCTCCACTCCAAAACTTACAGAATCCATCATTGTGGTTCCTGGCGATACTGTATTTGCCTTTTCCTCCCCCGCCCCAAGTCTCTGACCAGCCCCACACTCCTATGTTCCTAATTTGCTAATATCTCCCTATTTATCCTTGTAGATTTAGCTTAAACATTACTATTGTCCCTTCTGTAGCCTGTGTCTGTAGACCGAGCTACAAAGGCATCCTATACTCTCTGGAGGTGTGTGTTTAGTGTCTTTCATTTCTAAGAATCTTTTGTAGCATGGTGAGACCTGAGGGGCAAGACAGCTCACATCAGGTATTTAATGTGCTTTAAAAACTACTGATATTCTTCAATATTTGTTCAAATTTTTCTTTTGAAAAACAAAGCAACAACAACATGGTTTTACTACGTCATCAAGGCTGGCCTCATTAAATTGTGGTCCACTTACTTCAACCTCCTAACTTACTGAGATTACAGATGTGTGTTACTGTGTACACCTTGTTTTTTGTTTGTTTGTTTGTTTTTTGAATCTTAAAATTGATATATCTGTGGTACTAGATAGCACACTGGAGTTGAAATCAAGAATCCACTTCTAATTGTCTCTCCACTCCAAAATTTACAGAATCTATCATTACTGAGCCACAAACACGATTAAACTGTCTTCCCATGCTTTCTGCTGTTAGAATAAATCCCTCACCCCAATGACTCACAAAACTTGTGATTCTCAGAGCACATTTACCGTTGAGCTTGCAAGTGACCATGAGACACATAAAGAGTGTGAATGTGTCTTCAGTCCTACATCTGTGTACAGCTATAATAACCAAGATGCCTTTGCCTTGTGTACTCTACATGGAACTCAAGCCTCATCTCTGCTTACTCACTGTGTGACCTTGGGGCAAATTGTTTAACATCTCTGTAGCTCAGGTAGAAAGCAAGCAAAGAAATACTAAAGTTTACACAATGCTAAAATAAAATCTGCCACATAGAGATTTGAGAGGTTAGATTAATTAATTAATAAATAATATTATTATTAATGGGGAGAGTGCTACAAAGGAGTATATATTAAAGACATTAGTTCCTCATAGCTGTTGTAACAATTATTACTAATTCTTGCCATGGCATTCCTCAGGAAATATTATATACATACTCCAATAGTAGATTTATAGGTTTTGAAAGAAAGGTGTATATGTCCTGCATTTTAGCTAACAATGTGCTTAGAGAATGTCTTGGGGTTTTGTTGCTGTGAACAGGCACCATGACCAAGGCAAGTCTTATAAAGGACAACATTTAATTGGGGCTGGCTTACAGGTTCGGAGGTCCAGTCCAGTATCATGAAGGAGGGAACATGGCAGCACTCAGGCAGGCATGGTGTAGGCTGAGCTGAGAGTTCTACATCTTCATCTGAAGGATGCTAGCAGAATACTGACTTCCAGGCAGCTAGGATGAGGGTCTTAAGCCCACAGTGATACACCTACCCCAACAAGGCCACACCTACTCCAACACGGCCACACCTAATTGTGCCACTCCCTGGGCAGAGCATATACAAACCATCAAGGAGAAGCTGTGTATTTGCATATGAAGGCCTAACTCCTACTGTGGCTTCAATTTACAATAGTTTCATGATTGTATTTAATAGTTTTATCATTTGGGGCCAGCCTTTACCTCACCATGGCTAATCACTGCACCATCGCAATCAAAGTTGAATTTATCACATAATGTTCTCTTGCCATGAGTAGAAAGATACCTCAGTCCACCCTCCAACCCCCACAGCTTTGAGTCTTCAGACTCCTTTAGGCATTCCCTACATTGATGACCTATGGAGTCATCTTGTTGCTAACTTGAATCTTTCTCACATTCTCTTCCCTAGGCCTATACTCTGGTGTGCAGGCACCATAGTCGTTTGCCTGTACAGGCTGAGTTCTCTTCAGTAAATATTTCATGTACTTGATTACTCCACAGTGAGCAACAAAGTGAAAACCTAATCTTGGAGATGCCTACAGGTAGGCAGTGGGGGGTGGAGGTGGGGCATATTTTCATCTTTCCAGAAGGGGAAATGATTTATAACTGTCAGAAATCTGATAAGAAGTTGACAAGTATATGAAATTGGTTATATAAATTATAAAACATAAGTCATGATTCTATTTGCTTTGTGACAAGAAAAACTGAGTAATTTTTCATGAAGATATAAACTAAATACAAATGGCTACAATATCCAAGTGTCTGTTTGCTTCCCCTCCCTGAAAACATCATGCGTTTCTGGTGCTGACAGATGGGTGCAGAGTGGGACTCAGAGGAGGCAGGGTGGGGGGTGGAATGAAAAGTCCGGAGAGAAGCTGCATAGCAACATCAAAGGGAAAATTTCCCTCATGTCCTAGATTGCTTGAAGCTGCTTCTGCTTGGAGTGCTACAAGAGAAGCTTCTAGAGGAGAGGCCAGAGAGCAATATATCTCTGTAAGCCTTTTAAGCCATAGACAGGTCTGAAAACTGATTGTGGGCCTTCTCAAATGTGCAGCCCACCGGCTCATCAGCACAAAAACTGAGGTGGTAGCCCCACATGACCAAAGGTTCTAGGATACGGGTTTCTTTTAAGTGATAAAACTGCTTCAAACCATAAAATTCCCTTCTGGATAATTCGTTCACTGCAGCCCTATGTTTTCCTGTCCATTGAAGAAACAAAGGCAGATGCCGGCACTAAATTTTTCAGTTCTTCTCTGTAGAGATATGGGACAGCCACCTTCCATCTGCTTTAAGAACACCTCGTTGGCCCACTGTATTTTGTGTACAAGCTGCCATTTTTCAGATTTTCTACCTCTGTTCATCCCCATCATCCTTTCTTTCAGGGTCAGAAGATCCAGCCTGTTCATCTCTGTCTATAAATGTCATGTGCATTTTTAAAGCCCAGAACACATTTTACTGAATCTGACTGAGCCTCTGCCCTGACAGTTTTGCCCATGCAGGTGCCCCACCAACCCATCAGACTGGGTTGTGGTCTGTGTCTTTCATGGGACCTTGAAGGCAGACACTTCCACCTGCGTCTCTGCCAACACTAGCCCTTTCAGAATGGCCAACAGAACAGCCAGTTCTGCAGACAGTCTCTAGCAACCTTCCCCATAGCTCTCACTGTGACTTCGTTTCTTGTCGTTTGCATTTTGCATGTAAGCTATTATCATTAACATTTATTGCTGACCAAAGGCCACCAACTTGAAGATGCTGTTATGGCCTTGGTCCCCTGTGGTTCGTAGTGAGCCACAGATCATCAGCTCCTGCATCATTCAGGAGCTTGTTAGAAAGGTTGTTTTCGGGCCATAGCCAAGACCCACTGGATCAGACGCACTTGTTAGCAAGAAAGCCTAGAATGCTCCTACATACATGTGTATCGAGGCACTGCCGTCTTGTCTGACATGACCCCGACTCCCTGAAAGGCCTGCCCGAAGGACACTGACTCCTAGTGTTTTCCATGTGGTGAAATTTTTCCCACAACTCAAACCTAGGCATGCAGCCAAATCAAATGTGAATTCACTTAGCGTGAACCATGGGACAGAATATTGGACATTGAGTTTTGTCATTGCTATATTTAATTCCTATTTCATAACCATTTTGCTTTCTCTGGGAAGGGTGGAGAATTATTTTAAAATGGTCCACCACTCCATCCAATTTTATCTTCGTTATGGGGGCTATGTAGTTGAGATTAAAAAAAAAAGTCTTTCTGCTAGAACATTTCTTTTCCTTTTTAAAAGAAGATTTGTTTACTTTCTCATTTTATATATGGCTGCTTCATCTGCATGTACATATGTGTACCAACGTATGCAAAAGCCTGCGGGAGCCAGAAGAGTTTCAAATCCTCTGGAATTGGAATTACAGAGAGTTGTGAGCCACCATGTAAGCACTGGAAACTGAACCTTCTAGTCCTGACCACTGGGCTATCTTTCCAGATTCCCAAACACTGCTTTTCCTGGGTAAAGGTTCCATCACAGGTAGTCTTTGGAGATCTGCCCACCTTCTTCCTCTGCTTTTTTAGATTGGTCTCTGCACTGATAGGGCCAGGCCATGCAACACCCAGCCTTAGCCCTCAGTGGCTGTTGCAGTCCCTGCTGTTACAGTACCGCTCTCTTTCGGCTGCACACGGTGAATGCTAGCCATCTGTAACAACCATTTCTGAACATGAGTTGTACTAAATACTTGTTAGAAAGCTCCATCCTCTCTAGAACTGATTCGATTAGTTGCAGAGACCCTAGTTGCTGCTAAAGCCTCAGTTTCCTGGTTCTTGGCCTCTGGTTACCAGACTTGATTCCATGGAGAACCAATTTGGACAACTCAAGGGCTCCTGAACTATGACCTCTGACCTCTGGATATTTGTGTCGAGAATGCTCCAGATCATATTTGTCTGTGAGGCTTTTCTATTCTTCCATTGTTCTCTTCTAGAATTCATATGAACCGCCTGTGTGAGTCTCTCAGCAAGGGAGACCACCATGATGGGTCCTTGATGGAGCTCGATCTGCTACATGGGCTTCACGGGAATTATTCTTATGGGAGTCAATGAAAATTCTCACTGTGGGTTTTAGAGGTACTCAGTGGGATTTGGTCATCTAGAAAAGCCATGCAGACAGGCTCAGATTGAGTAACTAAGAAACATGCTGGCTTATCTATCAAGTAGGAGAAACAGTTGCATCACTGGGTATATAGGAACTTTCAAGGGAGTCTTAGGGCTTCCAAGAATTTTTCTTCAAGTGTGTGCATTTGCCTGTGTTTGATGTGTGTATTTATGTGTTTATTTGTGTGGTTTTGTGTGTGTGTGTGTGTGTGTGTGTGTGTTTGGGGTGTGTGTGTTTGGTATATGTATGTGTTTGCATTTACATGTGTGTGAGTATCTATATCTATATCCATATATATCCATATCTCTGGATATATATCCATATATCTACATCTATTAACCCCACATACCTGCATCCACACCCACATATTTAAGTATATACTGGATTAGGAAGAACACTTGGTCAGCACACTGACTTCTAATGTACCACCAGAAAGGACACCTACCTCTTTGTCTCTGCTTCTCCTTTGTCGTTCTAACTGCTAAGCTCCTGGCCTAGTGGCTTGTTGTGTATTTCCAGCAGTGTTGTACTGGAATTTGTTTTAAACTTTTCAAGGTTGCAAAGAAGCAAGCAATGAAGGAAGAAGGCTAAACAACAGGGTTGTTCACTGCCTGCAAAAACTGAAGTATGTATTCCGTGGCCCTTTATGGAAATTGTTAGCTGACTTCTGAAAGGCAACTCCCTCACATCCTCCAGAAAAAGGTTCCCAGGGAGACATGACTATCTTTAAGGCCATTAAGTGGCAGAAGAGAAGAGAACTCCAACCGATTTGACTTCTGCGAACCCTCTGAATACCTGGGGCAGTCCATTTTTTTCCCTAAGAAAAGGTAGGCTATAGTTACAAAACAGGAGCAGCGGTTAGGCAAGCCCAGTAAGGATCTTCAAGAAACAGATGCCAGGGCTGGAGAGGCAGCTCAATAGGTCAAGTGCTTGATGTGCAAGGTGAAGACCCGAGTTCCGATCTCCAGCACTCATATATGAAATTGGATGTGGTGTTACCTGTTAGTAACCACGGACCTTGAGAACGCCCAGGGAGAGTAAAGCTAAGGTGGATCCTGAAGGCTCACTGCACCCTCCAGGTTCATGGCAAGATCCTGTCTCAGAAAATAAGACAGAGAGTAATAAAGATCATAGTCAAGGACCTGTGGCTCCCACATCCCTGCATGTTAAGTATAGCTGCACACACGTCAACACACTTTTATTACCAGCACCCCATACACACAGCGCAAAAATAGAAAGCAATCATAAAATAATAAAACAATTCCATATGGGTCACTTTAAAGAAATACGACCAGTAGAAAATAGACTGACAAACTGGCCTGAGCCTTGCCTGCCAACTCCTTGTCAGCAGAAAAGGAGGGAAGAAAAAAGGAGATAATCAACCACAGACTGTAGGGAGGGTGCTCAGCTCCCCCACCTCCGCTAAACTCCTGCAAAGACACCCCTCCTCCTTACTAAACCAGGAACCAGAAGGAGAGTCTGAGTGGCCAGGCTGAGAATGTGGTGAAGTGTTGAGAGTGGATCAGAAGAAGTAAATGCTGACAAGACAGAAAGAAGGCTAACTCGTCAGGGTGGCTTCACTGTCAGGGGAGCTGAATGTGGTCTAGTGCTCTGTTGTCAGCATCTTGGGGCATGTGTGTGTGTGTGTGTGTGTGTGTGTGTGTGTGTGTGTGTGTGTATGCATGCACACGCACACGCGTATGCACACACATGTTTGTGTGCTTGCATGTATGTGTCTTTGTGTGTGTGTCTGTGTGTTTATGTGTTTGTATATGTGCATTTGTGTGTTTGTATGTCTGTGTATGCTTGTGTGTGTATGCTTGTGCATATGTCTGTGTGTGTATGTGTGCTTCTGTGCATGCTTGTGCATATGTCTGTGTGTGTATGTGTGCTTCTGTGCATGCTTGTGTGTCTGTGTCTATGTGCCTGTATGTGTGTGTCCGTGTGTCTGTCTCTGTATGTAATGGAGGTATTAGAATTGAATCAAAGGATTCATGCATGCTCTCCCATTCAGATGCACTATCAGTGAGCTATATCCCCTGCAGTGTTTTTAAGTTCTTTTTCTTAAGTTTTATCTATAAGGACACCATATCTGTCTTCAGACACACCAGGAGAGGGCATCTGATCACATTACAGATGATTGTGAGCCACCATGTGTGTGCTGGGAATTGAACTCAGGACCTCTGGAAGAACAGTCAGTGCTCTTAACCACTAAGCCATCTCTCTGGCCCTAAATTCCTTTTTAAAAAATTACTTTAGATCTAATTATTTTGTTATTATATATGTATGGATGTATGTACTCCTGCATGTATGTCTGTGTACCATAGATGGTGTCCATAGATGTTAAAGGGTGGTGTTAGACCATTTGGGGCTGGTTTAGAAATGGTTCTGAGCTGCCACATGGATGCTTGGAAGCAAACCAAGGTTCTGTGCAAGAGCAGGAAGTGCTCTTAACCTCTGAGCCTCCAGGATCACAATTAATAAGATATTGGAGAAAGGTTGCAGGCTTTTCTGTCCTACTTGTCCCTGCAATTTATGTACCATTCCTAAATTTACTCTTCAACTTGCATTCAGCCAATAAGTCTATCAATTTTGATATTCACTTTTCTCATGTGTTAAATAAGTTTAATAGTATTTTCCTCTTGGGGTTGAAGAGCACATGACACTCATGTGCTAAGGGCTGGCTTGGCAAAGACATCTTCCTTCCATGCCCTGAGACCCGCTCCCTTCCTGTGCTCTTTCGCTTTTAGGAGATGACTTCTGGCAGTCACCAGAGGAAATAAAATCAATAGCCAAGTGACCCGGCTGAACAGGACATGGGTGGATTATAAGGAAAGTTTCACAGGGGAGGAGTGCCAATTGGTCACTGGCTTGAGACTGTGAGAAAGGAATTTAAATCTCACCTTGTTCCTTGTTTGATTTATTAGGCACACGAAGTCCATAAATGTCCAAATTCTTGCCAAGACTATCAGCTTGGTGAGTGTCAGACCTCTCCTTCCATGCAGAAGCTCTGGGGTGAAGTCCAGTGGGTTCACACAGCCTTCAGACCAGTTCTCACCATGAGCATGGGTAGATGCAAATGCAGGCTTGGGAATTATTATCCATCTGTTATGACATGATCTATCCCTTTTAAACTTGCTTTTCTTCTTAGGTTCTTTTTTGAAATCCTTTTATTCTTTCAGTCAGGATTTTGTTTCCTTAGTAGGACAGACCAGCATCAGGCTGGCTGGCTGTGGGCTTTAACTGAAGGGTCTAAAGTCATTGCCTGTGGTTGAAATGCCTAATACAACCCAGTACCTAAGAGACTGTGAATGGAGATTTCATTTTCCTCACATAATGATAATAGTTTGAAAAGCTCAGTGTTCTGTGCTAAGGTGAAATAATTCCATTCTTGTTGACCAAAGATTTTTCTGCCTGCAGATATACCTAAAGGCTTTCTGTAATACTCACTGGGATACTTCTCATTTTTTTTAGATGCAAAATTGTCTTATATACTATAGCACACTTTAGTGCTTTAATCCAGTGAGGACGGTCTGTTTCTCTTGGCAACACAGAGGCCCCAAGATGAACAAGGGTCAGCTGGGTAGTTTGAAGAGAAGCCTTGGATATCGGTTAAACAAAGCTGAGAATTCTCTGAAGAGTGTTTAGTAAAGAGACTACAGTTTGAAGTGAATAGGAATGGTTTTGTTCACAGGCTCTGCCTTGCTGTTGGATTCAAAGAGTGTTTAGCACCAGAAAAGAACATCAATGTCTTCTTTTGAAAATTAAACACACAAGCACTTGCACATACACACACACACACACACACACACACACACACACACACACACACACACACACGAACACACACAAAACTAAATATCCTTTTCTGCCTACCTCTGAACACTGCTTAACTGTTGGAAAGTTGATAATGCAGGAGAAATATGTACTTTGATCTAAAGTGAGGGCTTTATAGGGATAAAGATGTCACATTGTCTGTCATTGGTGAAATGAATTACCAAGGACTTGGCTTCAGAAAGCTAACAAAAGGACCCCAGATGACTTTGCTGAGTGAGGTCTCCAAGTCTGGGAGGGGATTGGAAGGCAGGGGTCCTGCAGGAGGTCTCCTCTTAGCTTTGTCGCCAGCCAATTCCTGTGACCTCAGGCAAGGCTCTTTGTACTTTTGAAAACTCTGGGATAATGTTTGCTGCCCACTTAACCTCAAAGGGATATGTGAAGATTAGCCAATTAACGTTTGTCAGTGCCTGGAAATCAATGGAGGAAGGCATCTTTATAAACATAAAGCGTTTTTGCTGTGCCCTCCCTCTCCCGCTCCGGCTCCTTCTCTCTCTCTTCTGTTCCTGTTGCCTTCTGTTCCTCTTCCAAAGGGTGGTTGTCCCAGGAGACTTGGTGAGGTCTCCTTGTGGGTTTCCTTCTGGTTTCTATTGTGAAAATGACTGAGTATCTTGTCTTACTGAATGATTTATTTGAAATAACTCCTTTCTACCTCACCAAAGGCAGCTTCCAAATCAAACATTCTATGCTGTCAATGAGGCCCACCAGGCATGTTTTCCTTTGTGTTCACGGTTAACATCCTGTAAAATGGAGAAACCCATTGTAACAGCATAGTAAGTATAATTCAGAAATATTTGCCTATTCGGGACTCAAAGCTAATGAGGTTTTAAGATAAAATCAATTCAGACACCTTGTTATAATCCTTAAAGGAATTCTCCTTTTAACCAACACTGCAATGGTATTTATAGTTCATAAACATTGTCTTTCTACTGGTCATAACCACCTGCAAAATACATATCATAAAATCCTCTCATCTGATAGCATTATTCCAGTTGAGAAATTTGAGATTTGGAGATGTTAATTGGTTTGCTCAGCCTAATTTAGCTAATGAGTGGTAAAGACAGGACTGACTCCACAGTGCTTGGTTCCAAGAGAGTAAATTTCCCAGTGTACCTTGCTGCTGTCTGTGCCTGACACCCAGTGTCTAAGTCAACTCCTGTGACCTTAGTGTCCTGGCCCTCACTTCACAGCCCATTTGGATTTGAACAACATTTAATCTTATTCAAGACTCTCCTTGGTGAATCTACAGCAGAATGATCTCTAAGAAGGCCACCGGCAGTGTGTCTTAGTCTGTCTCTGCTTTCTGGCCTTGATGATGTAAACTGTTCTACTCTACCATGATGAACTGATTCCTCAGAAAACATAGTCTAAAATAATTCCTTCTTTTGTTTCTCTCAGGTATAGTTACAGTATTAATAAAACTAATATACAGTACCACCCCCTGACCCAGAAGAAGGGAGAGAGGTTAAAGGTTAGTTACCAATAAATGGGTAATGGACTTGTACCAGGAAGCATTCACAGGCCCCAAAAGACCAACCAGGAGCCCACCCCAATGTAATCGCATTATAGGTTCTCTTTATAAATCCTAGGTTTACTTACCACTGACCCACAGAAAGATTTGGTGAATCGTCCCTGAACTGTCACTGGGACAAGGTTGTATAGGAAATGACAAGCAAAGGGTGGAGGCCTTTAGCCTGGCAAGCATCTAATTGAGAGCTACTGTGGCCTTTAACATACTTGGCTGGTGCTGGGAGCCAAACCAAAAACTTAATTTCTACTTTTCTCCTGATTGGTGGTTGTTAGGAAGTGAAGTGTCAGGGGCAGGCTTGTAAACTGGAGGTGCAGATTTGTTGGGGGTGGGGTGGGGTGGGTAACCTGGAAACTGGTGCTAGATAACCAACCTCTTAGTTAACTCAAGTTCAACCTTAGGTCAGGTTCTTCAACGTGGAGTCTGAACACAAAAGAACTGGTCTCTCTGATTCTATTGCACCTGTGTAATGAGGCCTCTGTCTGGACCCAAAGGACAGAGTTCAGCAGACATCCGGGTGACTGAGCATATCTAAGTTTCTGTAGGGTGGGGTGCTGAGAGGTTTTAGAACCTCTGGACCCTTCTCACGTGTCTCTTATTTCTTCCATCTAGACCTCACCTATGTTCACCTATACCTGTTCCAATAAATTGATTAAATACAAGTTTCCCCAGGCTTGGTGAACTGCTCTAAACCTGAAGAGCCAACTGTGGGAATCCCTACTTCTGACCTGTACCATAAGCATGACCTGTACCATAAGCTATGGCACCCGGGATTTGAAGTTAGGGTCTGTAGCCAGGGCGACTGGGCTGTCAGCTCGTGGTTTCTCTGTTGGCTGCTGAATGAAAGACTGGCAAGATCACATTGATTGAGTTGGCATTCTCCTACATTGATTTGGCATTCTCCCATGCATGCAGTCATTTACTTGGGTTGAGATCAATGTAGTATATATTTATGATCTGTCCAAAAGCTGTGCTAACGCTTGTTTCTCAAAAATACAGTGACTACGCTTTGCATTTCTGAAGCTAAGCGTGTATGTCTCCTCTTCTAGGCAAGAAGTAACAAATATTTTAGACATATTTAAATGGAGGGGGAAATGCAGGTGGGGCAAAGGTTGGAATGGAAATAAATAAAATAATTTTTAAAAAATCAATTAAAAATAGGATAGGAAATTAGTGACAAGACATAGTTGTTTGGGAATGCCTTTGCATGGCATTTATGGTAAAGGACAAAGAATTTGCCAGCTGGTGGTGGTCCATGACTTTAATCTCACCACTCCGGAGGCAGAGGCAAGTGGATCTCTGTGAATTTGAGGCCAGCTTGATCTACAGAGTAAATGCCAGGATAGCCAGGACTACACAAAGAAACCCTGTCTTAAAAAAAAGAAAGTTTAAGGGGTTGGGGATTTAGCTCAGTGGTAGAGCGCTTGCCTAGCAAGCGCAAGGCCCTGGGTTCAGTCCCCAGCTCCAGAAAAAAAAAAAAAAAAGAAAAAGAAAGTTTAATTACCTTTTCTACCACAAAGAAGCACAGTACTCGTAGGCCTCTTTAGGTACTACTCAGTACATTATATACTTGGTAATAGTGTTCTTTATTGCTATGTTCAAAATATACCTTAAAGGCCTAGGAAGATCTCTCAAAGTGTTCACTGAGTAGGCATCCCCATAACCTATTTAAAAAGTCATGTAAGTACGCATGTCTATAATCCCCATGCTGGGGGAATGGAGAGAGGAAGATCTTTGGATTTCAATGGAAATTTTGTCTAGCCAAATGTGTAAACGTCATCCCTGTGAGACCCCCCATCTGAAAATAAACAAACAAATAAAGAAAAAGGTGGAGAATGGTTGAAGAAAATGGGTGATGTTGACTGATGACCTCATTTGGGAAAGTCTATGTGAGTGTCTTATGTGTTTATACCAGGAACTGGGTGTAAGTTGGGAAGAGCTGAAGGAAAATGGAGGGAAGAGTTAGAGGTGTGAAGACATGGAGGTGTGAAGACTCGTCCTCCTTTCCCTTCTTCTCATTGACATCAGTATCTCTTCTTTCACTAGTTTCAGAACCTTTCCACATCCATGTAAATTGGGCTTCCTCACAACATGGCAACCATGCCTCAGAAGGCTGGTTGGAAGCCATATATGTTTTTGTAGCTTCATCTGAAATTAAAAAAAGAAAAATCAAGACTATGAGATCTGTATTTTTCCAGGACTTCAATATCTTAATTAGCCCCAAAATAAACATAAAATTCCTTGTTCTCCACCCTGATGATTTTAAACTGAGGTAAGACATTTCAGATAAAATTCTGGATGCAAGGAATATAACCTCATTCATGTTAGCAAAAGTCTGTTAGGAAAACCAGACTGAAGGCAGGAAGAGCAAGATGCTCCTGAGCTAAAGGTGGGGCTGATGCCTGTCCATCATGGTGTCTTTCTACTTCTTTCCCGTCTATGCGGCCTCTTCTCATCCTTTCACTCTGTCCTCCAGGCTTCTTCCCCATTCCTTGCTCTCTCTGTGTGCTTTCCTGATCACTTCCACTGACTCCATTCTTCTGTCTGACAGCTTGAGTTAGCATCCTGGCCTTCCCTTGCCTCAGAGCCTATGTCTGTGAGGATGTTCAACATCAGCCTTTGCTTTCCCTTATTCCTTTCCTGATTTACATTCCCAGGAAGTTTGCTGGATTCAAAAAAATAATTGTCTGTGTTTAGGTCACAACCCTCTTTTAAAATTATTTACTGCTACTTAACAGTCACTCTTTTAAAGCAAGCGAATAGACAAACAACTCAGGCCCTAGCAATTCAAGCCGGAAAGAAAAGGCAAGTCTGTAAGGCGGAACCTTCACCCACATATTACAGTGTAAATGCCACCTCTTCCTAAAGGATCAATTAAAATAAAGAAAGTGAAAGCACCTTAGAAGAAGGAATACTCTAAAAAGAAAATGGGATGTTATATTTAAATACACGTTCAAACATATCCACAAATCCATATTTCTCCAAATCAATATATCAACATTTTGGTAATTCCTCTAGCCGACTACTCTTTCAAGGTGGATGCTGTACTTTTCCAACACTGCTTTCAACCTTCGTTACCGCTCAACCACAAGCTGGCTATCTCAGGGCCTCCAGGAGTTGAGCCTGAACCAACTTTCAAGCAATTAGACATTCTAATGAAAGCTGTTTTCTATCTTAGGACTGAATTGTTTTTCTTTTTCTTTTTTTTTATTAACTTGAGTATTTCTTATATACATTTCGAGTGTTTATTCCCTTTCCCAGTTTCCGGGCAAACATCCCCCTCCCCCCTCCCCTTCCTTATGGGTGTTCCCCTCCCAACCCTCCCCCCATTGCCGCCCTCCCCCCCATAGTCTAGTTCACTGGGGGTTCAGTCTTAGCAGGACCCAGGGCTTCCCCTTCCACTGGTGCTCTTACTAGGATATTCATTGCTACCTATGGGGTCAGAGTCCAGGGTCAGTCCATGTATAGTCTTTAGGTAGTGGCTTAGTCCCTGGAAGCTCTGGTTGCTTGACATTGTTGTACATATGGGGTCTCGAGCCCCTTCAAGCTCTTCCAGTTCTTTCTCTGATTCCTTCAATGGGGGACCTATTCTCAGTTCAGTGGTTTGCTGCTGGCATTCGCCTCTGTATTTGCTGTATTCTGGCTGTGTCTCTCAGGAGCGATCTACATCCGGCTCCTGTCGGTCTGCACTTCTTTGCTTCATCCATCTTGTCTAATTGGGTGGCTCTATATGTATGGGCCACATGTGGGGCAGGCTCTGAATGGGTGTTCCTTCAGTCTCTGTTTTAATCTTTGCCTCTCCCTTCCCTGCCAAGGGTATTCTTTTTCCTCATTTAAAGAAGGAGTGAAGCATTGACATTTTGATCATCCGTCTTGAGTTTCGTTTGTTCTAGGGATCTAGGGTAATTCAAGCATTTGGGCTAATAGCCACTTATCAATGAGTGCATACCATGTATGTCTTTCTGTGATTGGGTTAGCTCACTCAGGATGATATTTTCCAGTTCCAACCATTTGCCTACAAATTTCATAAACTCGTTTTTGATAGCTGAGTAATATTCCATTGTGTAGATGTACCACATTTTCTGTATCCATTCCTCTGTTGAAGGGCATCTGGGTTCTTTCCATTTTCTGGCTATTATAAATAAGGCTGCGATGAACATAGTGGAGCACGTGTCTCTTTTGTATGTTGAGGCATCTTTTGGGTATATGCCCAAGAGAGGTATAGCTGGATCCTCAGGCAGTTCAATGTCCAATTTTCTGAGGAACCTCCAGACTGATTTCCAGAATGGTTTTACCAGTCTGCAATCCCACCAACAATGGAGGAGTGTTCCTCTTTCTCCACATCCTCGCCAGCATCTGCTGTCACCTGAGTTTTTGATCTTAGCCATTCTCACTGGTGTGAGGTGAAATCTCAGGGTTGTTTTGATTTGCATTTCCCTTATGACTAAAGATGTTGAACATTTCTTTAGGTGTTTCTCAGCCATTCGGCATTCCTCAGCTGTGAATTCTTTGTTTAGCTCTGAACCCCATTTTTTAATAGGGTTATTTGTTTCCCTGCGGTCTAACTTCTTGAGTTCTTTGTATATTTTGGATATAAGGCCTCTATCTGTTGTAGGATTGGTAAAGATCTTTTCCCAATCTGTTGGTTGCCGTTTTGTCCTAACCACAGTGTCCTTTGCCTTACAGAAGCTTTGCAGTTTTATGAGATCCCATTTGTCGATTCTTGATCTTAGAGCGTAAGCCATTGGTGTTTTGTTCAGGAAATTTTTTCCAGTGCCCATGTGTTCCAGATGCTTCCCTAGTTTTTCTTCTATTAGTTTGAGTGTGTCTGGTTTGATGTGGAGGTCCTTGATCCACTTGGACTTAAGCTTTGTACAGGGTGATAAGGATGGATCGATCTGCATTCTTCTACATGTTGCCCTCCAGTTGAACCAGCACCATTTGCTGAAAATGCTATCTTTTTTCCATTGGATGGTTTTGGCTCCTTTGTCAAAAATCAAGTGACCATAGGTGTGTGGGTTCATTTCTGGGTCTTCAATTCTATTCCATTGGTCTATCTGTCTGTCTCTGTAGCAATACCATGCAGTTTTTATCACTATTGCTCTGTAATACTGCTTGAGTTCAGGGATAGTGATTCCCCATGAAGTCCTTTTATTGTTGAGGATAGCTTTAGCTATCCTGGGTTTTTTGTTATTCCAGATGAATTTGCAAATTGTTCTGTCTAACTCTTTGAAGAATTGGATTGGTATTTTGATGGGGATTGCATTGAATCTGTAGATCGCTTTTGATAAAATGGCCATTTTTACTATATTAATCCTGCCAATCCATGAGCATGGGAGATCTTTCCATCTTCTGAGGTCTTCTTCAATTTCTTTCCTCAGTGTCTTGAAGTTCTTATTGTACAGATCTTTTACTTGCTTGGTTAAAGTCACACCGAGGTACTTTATAATATTTGGGTCTATTATGAAGGGTGTCATTTCCCTAATTTCTTTCTCGGCTTGTTTCTCTTTTGTATAGAGGAAGGCAACTGATTTATTTGAGTTAATTTTATACCCAGCCACTTTGCTGAAGTTGTTTATCAGCTTTAGTAGTTCTCTGGTGGAACTTTTGGGATCACTTAAATAAACTATCATATCATCTGCAAATAGTGATATTTTGACCTCTTCTTTTCCGATCTGTATCCCCTTGATCTCCTTTTGTTGTCTGATTGCTCTGGCTAGAACTTCAAGAACTATATTGAATAAGTAGGGAGAGGGGGGGCAGCCTTGTCTAGTCCCTGATTTTCGTGGGATTGCTTCAAGTTTCTCTCCATTTAGTTTAATGTTAGCAACTGGTTTGCTGTATATGGCTTTTACTATGTTTAGGTATGGGCCTTGAATTCCTATTCTTTCCAGGACTTTTATCATGAAGGGGTGTTGAATTTTGTCAAATGCTTTCTCAGCATCTAATGAAATGATCATGTGGTTTTTATCTTTCAGTTTGTTTATATAATGGATCACGTTGATGGTTTTCCGTATATTAAACCATCCCTGCATGCCTGGGATGAAGCCTACTTGATCATGGTGGATGATTGTTTTGATGTGCTCTTGGATTCGGTTTGCCAGAATTTTATTGAGTATTTTTGCGTCGATATTCATAAGGGAAATTGGTCTGAAGTTCTCTTTCTTTGTTGTGTCTTTGTGTGGTTTAGGTATAAGAGTAATTGTGGCTTCGTAGAAGGTATTCGGTAGTGATCCATCTGTTTCAATTTTGTGGAATAGTTTGGATAATATTGGTATGAGGTCTTCTATGAAGGTTTGATAGAATTCTGCACTAAACCCGTCTGGACCTGGGCTCTTTTTGGTTGGGAGACCTTTAATGACTGCTTCTATTTCCTTAGGAGTTATGGGGTTGTTTAACTGGTTTATCTGTTCCTGATTTAACTTCGATACCTGGTATCTGTCTAGGAAATTGTCCATTTCCTGAAGATTTTCAAGTTTTGTTGAATATAGGTTTTTATAGTAAGATCTGATGATTTTTTGAATTTCCTCTGAATCTGTAGTTATGTCTCCCTTTTCGTTTCTGATTTTGTTAATTTGGAAGCACTCTCTGTGTCCTCTCGTTAATCTGGCTAAGGGTTTATCTATCTTGTTGATTTTCTCAAAGAAGCAACTTTTGGTTCTGTTGATTCTTTCTATGGTCCTTTTTGTTTCTACTTGGTTGATTTCAGCTCTGAGTTTGATTATTTCCTGCGTTCTACTCCTCCTGGGTGTATTTGCTTCTTTTTGTTCTAGAGCTTTTAGGTGTGCTGTCAAGCTGCTGACAAATGCTCTTTCCTGTTTCTTTCTGCAGGCACTCAGCGCTATAAGTTTTCCTCTTAGCACAGCTTTCATTGTGTCCCATAAGTTTGGGTATGTTGTACCTTCATTTTCATTAAATTCTAAAAAGTTTTTAATTTCTTTCTTTATTTCTTCCTTGACCAGGTTATCATTGAGTAGAGCATTGTTCAATTTCCACGTATATGTGGGCATTCTTCCCTTATTGTTATTGAAGACCAGTTTTAGGCCGTGGTGGTCCGATAGCACGCATGGGATTATTTCTATCTTTCTGTACCTGTTGAGGCCCGTTTTTTGACCAATTATATGGTCAATTTTGGAGAAAGTACCATGAGGAGCTGAGAAGGAGGTATATCCGTTTGCTTTAGGATAGAATGTTCTATAAATATCCGTTAAGTCCATTTGGCTCATGACTTCTCTTAGTCTGTCGACATCACTGTTTAATTTCTGTTTCCATGATCTGTCCATTGATGAGAGTGGGGTGTTGAAATCTCCCACTATTATTGTGTGAGGTGCAATGTGTGTTTTGAGCTTTAGTAAGGTTTCTTTTACGTATGTAGGTGCCCTTGTATTTGGGGCATAGATATTTAGGATTGAGAGTTCATCTTGGTGGATTTTTCCTTTGATGAATATGAAGTGTCCTTCCTTATCTTTTTTGATGACTTTTAGTTGGAAATTGATTTTATTTGATATTAGAATGGCTACTCCAGCTTGCTTCTTCTGACCATTTGCTTGGAAAGTTGTTTTCCAGCCTTTCACTCTGAGGTAGTGCCTGTCTTTGTCTCTGAGGTGTGTTTCCTGTAGGCAGCAGAATGCAGGGTCCTCGTTGCGTATCCAGTTTGTTAATCTATTTCTTTTTATTGGGGAGTTGAGGCCATTGATGTTGAGAGATATTAAGGAATAGTGATTATTGCTTCCCGTTATATTCATATTTGGATGTGAGGTTATGTTTGTGTGCTTTCACTCTCTTTGTTTTGTTGCCAAGACGATTAGTTTCTTGCTTCTTCTAGGGTATAGCTTGCCTCCTTATGTTGGGCTTTACCATTTATTATCCTTTGTAGTGCTGGATTTGTAGAAAGATATTGTGTAAATTTGGTTTTGTCATGGAATATCTTGGTTTCTCCATCTATGTTAATTGAGAGTTTTGCAGGATACAGTAACCTGGGCTGGCATTTGTGTTCTCTTAGGGTCTGTATGACATTAGTCCAGGATCTTCTGGCCTTCATAGTTTCTGGCGAGAAGTCTGGTGTGATTCTGATAGGTCTGCCTTTATATGTTACTTGACCTTTTTCCCTTACTGCTTTTAATATTCTTTCTTTATTTTGTGCGTTTGGTGTTTTGACAATTATGTGACGGGAGGTGTTTCTTTTCTGGTCCAATCTATTTGGAGTTCTGTAGGCTTCTTGTATGTCTATGGGTATCTCTTTTTTTAGGTTAGGGAAGTTTTCTTCTATGATTTTGTTGAAGATGTTTACTGGTCCGTTGAGCTGGGAGTCTTCACTCTCTTCTATACCTATTATCCTTAGGTTTGATCTTCTCATTGAGTCCTGGATTTCCTGTATGTTTTGGACCAGTAGCTTTTTCCGCTTTACATTATCTTTGACAGTTGAGTCAATGATTTCTATGGAATCTTCTGCTCCTGAGATTCTCTCTTCCATCTCTTGTATTCTGTTGGTGAAGCTTGTATCTACAGCTCCTTGTCTCTTCTTTTGGTTTTCTATATCCAGGGTTGTTTCCATGTGTTCTTTCCTGATTGCTTCTATTTCCATTTTTTTTTTTTTTGTTCTTTTTTTTTTCAGAGCTGGGGACCGAACCCAGGGCCTTGTGCTTCCTAGGCAAGCGCTCTACCACTGAGCTAAATCCCCAACCCTCTATTTCCATTTTTAATTCCTTCAACTGTTTGATTGTGTTTTCCTGGAATTCTTTCAGGGATTTCTGCGATTCTTTCAGGGATTTTTGCGATTCCTCTCTGTAGGCTTCTACTTGTTTATTAATGTTTTCCTGTGTTTCCCTAAGGGAGTTCTTCACGTCTTTCTTGAAGTCCTCCAGCATCATGATCAAATATGATTTTGAAACTAGATCTTGCTTTTCTGGTGTGTTTGGATATTCCATGTTTGTTTTGGTGGGAGAATTGGGCTCCGATGATGCCATGTAGTCTTGGTTTCTGTTGTTTGGGTTCCTGCGCTTGCCTCTCGCCATCAGATTATTTCTAGTGTTACTTTGTTCTGCTATTTCTGACAGTGGCTAGACTGTCCTATAAGCCTGTGTGTCAGGAGTGCTGTAGACCTGTTTTCCTCTCTTTCAGTCAGTTATGGGGACAGAGTGTTCTGCTTTCAGGCGTGTAGTTTTTCCTCTCTACAGGTCTTCAGCTGTTCCTGTGGGCCTGTGTCTTGAGTTCACCAGGCAGCTTTCTTGCAGCAGAAAAGTTGGTCTTACCTGTGGTCCCGAGGCTCAAGTTCGCTCGAGGGGTGCTGCCCACAGGCTCTTTGCGGCGGCAGCAACCAGGAAGACCTGTGCCGCCCCTTCCGGGAGCCTATGCAGCCTCAGGAGTGCCCACCTGACCAGGCGGTGAGGTCTCTTTCCCACGGGGTCTGGGAGCAGAGAGCTGCTGCGGGCCGGGATCCGCGGGTGTGGGACTTCCAGCAAACACAGGACGTGCCCGGTCCTAGAGGAATTCTGCCTCTGTGTGTCCCGATTTCACCAGGCAGCTTTCTTGCAACAGACAAGTTGGTCTTACCTGTGGTCCCGAGGCTCAAGTTTGCTCGCGGGTTGCTGCCCACGGGCTCTCTGAGGCGGCAGCAACCAGGAAGACCTGTGCCGCCCCTTCCGGGAGCTTCAGTGCACCAGGGTTCCAGATGGCCTTTGGTGTTTTCCTCTGGCGTCCGAGATGTGTGCACAGAGAGCAGTCTCTTCTGGTTTCCCAGGCTTGTCTGCCTCTCTGAAGGTTTAGCTCCCCCTCCCACGGGATTTGGGTGCAGAGAACTGTTTATCCGGTCTGTTTCCTTCACGTTCTGGCGGTGTCTCAGGCAGGGGTCCTGCTGCTCCTGGGCCCTCCCCCACGGGAGCCCAGAGGCCTTATACAGTTTCCTCTTGGGCCAGGGATGTGGGCAGGGGTGGGCAGTGTTGGTGGTCTCTTCTGCTCTGCAGCCTCAGGAGTGCCCACCTGACCAGGCGGTCGGGTCTCCCACGGTGTCTGTGAATTGTTTTTCTTCCGCGTCTTTTTAAAAGTGGGAAAGCTCGGGAACTGTTCTTTGTTCAATAATAAAGGTTTAAGAACGTATCTGTTTCTGTACGCAGGGCCTACTGCAGTCTATACTGGAAAATTCGTGCTGTAAATGCTCTGTAGTTCTCTGACCCCTACTCATTATCAGTCTCTCCCAATGTCACGTTTTTCATTATTTCGTGAATTTTTCTAACACATTCTCTACGGCTGCCAAGTGATTAACTATTTTTTATAACTTAGAGTGAAAAGAGAAAAAGACCCAAATAAGCAAACAGATGTAGAAGACTGAAGCTGCCGGAGTCTTCTGTACCTACCTAGTTCCACACCAGTAGACTAATACATGCCTCTCTGGCAAGATCTGCACTGTTGGTGAAAGTTGGACTTTTAAGATTCTTTAGACTTTTGGGAGAGGGTCCCAACCTTGGAAATGACCACAAACCCACCAGGTAAGTCAGATTAGCCTCAAACTTGCAATCCTTCTGCCCCAGCCACCTGACCTCTGAGATTTACAGGCATGTGTCATTATACCAGTCTCTGATGGAAATGTTTTAATTCAAGCTTTTAGCGAATCTAAGATGAACTTTCTCTTGTCTTTAAGATGCCAGTAAATACCAATTAGGAGCGAGGTTTAATTTCCCTTTGGGTGTATGACACAACAATTATCTCTATGAGTTAAAAAAAAATCCTAACACAGAACTCTCTGGGTTCATACCAGATAAAGCCCTCAGGAAAAGTCGCCATGGTTGGCACTGTGCTCTGACATTCATGCATGATTCAGCACCTCTAGACGACAATTTGGGGCAATCTGTTTTTTCACCCAAGCCAGACTCTCATCTTGCTAGAAGCTGCGGGGATCAGAATCCCAGCTCTCACAGATGGCTGCCTCCTGTGCCACCCATCACCTAGAGACATCCAGAGGCTGTTGTGGCTGGTGCTTCTCATCCTTCCAGAGGCGTTGGAGATGGGAGGGATCCAGGTGATTGATGCCTGCTTTCTTGCTGATAGTGCCGCTGTTTATATGCGGGATTAGGCTGAAAATTCCTGGGTTAACCACCCACAGATCGTATCAAAAAAAAATAATCAATCCCATTTGACTGTCTTAACATTTTGGCTATTTTAGTTGTTAAGGCAACGGGAACTGATGAAGTGTTCACTCATCAATTTAATGTTCTCCAATTGTCTGTCATGATTCTGGGGTTTCGGGGAGGGGCTTGGGGAAGGTAAAAAAAAAAATCAACTGTCAAAATAGTCAATCCAAAACAGTCAATTCTGTCATGAATTTCTCCCTGACACCAGAGATCAACGTTTCTTCCTCCCACTACTTCTTTTTTTCCACCTCCTCTCTTCGGATGCATCCCTCCCACAAGCAGCCTTGGTTCTGATATAGGTATTGCCGGGCAGAGCTGAGGTATCTTAGATTTGCCATGGCTTACATTTTCCTAGAAGGGTTTCCCGTCCTTTGCTTTGATGCTGATTTTGTTTTTACTAGTGAGCAGCCTAAAAACATGGGTACATTGTAGACATAGAATGTGTTTGTATTAAAGGGGGAATTTTAAAAGACATGTCCTTCACGTTCTCTTTCAAGATGCATGAAAGAGAGTGCATGGTTTGAGGGTGCATGGTTCCAAAGCCAGGGAGAGGCGGCTGGCTTACACAATCCCTTCCTGTCCCTGAGCCTGCTCCAACATCCTTGGAACAGAAGGGCTCTGAATCTGGCCTTGGTGTGAGATGTGGCTGGCTTTCCAAGTTGAGAAATGCATTTGAAATGACTTTTTATTGCTCTCTCCCTTGACTTTCCTGATTCACCAAAACTGAGTCATATTCTGCCACTCACTGACCCCCACCTCAGCCCGACTGCTAATTTAACCCTGGATCTCTTTCTCTAGAAACATTTGACCTTGTGCTAGAATTTGGCATGAGCCGCTCTCCTCCCACGTCCCAGTAAGAGCAGCACTGGTCGGAGATCATTAACATGAGCAGCGCTGCAGACTGTCGCCCGCCAGCATTGGGCTCCAGCTGGTGCAACAGTGGCCCCCTTTTCTGGGCCAAAGGGCAGTGGCCACTGTTTGCCAGGAGACCTTGTCCAACATTTGGCTTCAAGATGGTGCTGCCAGCAATGTGGATTGAGCCAATTTGCTCCTTCAGTTATAAGATGCATAGGAGAGAAATGGAGACTCAATAGACCATCCTTCATTTATATACCTAAGCCTGTACTTCAAACACTGCTGCTGATTTTTTTCTTTCCCCACTGAAGAAGGATACACTGTGTTAATTAAGAATCTGGAAAGGGTCACTAGGAAACTAGGAGTTCCTTAACCCACTTAGGAGAACAATCTCTGTAATCATTTAAGACGCCCATATCTTCCTTCCGTTCATAAGCTGATTACATGCCACTTTTATCTCCCCATTAATTAAGCAGCCAAGGACAAATGCTGGATATGATTTCATAACCGAAATATTGTCATACAAGTTCTTAAAAATAATACTACTTCAGGTCTTCAGAAAGGAATCCATAGTTTCCTGTTTTCTTTCCCTCGGCTCCCTGAATGATTTGGGCTTCAGATAAGCCTGTGAATGTACACACCTAGAGCTTATGGGCTATATCTTTATGAAATGCGTCTGTTGATAGGAATTTGATACAGATCTAGAAATGCATTGGGTTGAGATGGTAACATAAACAGTGGCAAGAAACCTCAACTCTAGGCATATATACAGCATTCAATGTAAACCAGTATACATACACATATACATATATACACACATATATGTACATACACATATACATATACACATATATACATACACATATACATATATACATACATACAGATACATATATATACAAATATATATACACACATACTTTATATACTATCTATCTATCTATTAGTAGATAATCCTTTCCAATACTCTCTTTATTAGAAAAGGGAGAGAAAAAAGTTATATGAGGTAGCAACTGTCTAAGTTGAAGGCCTAAGGCCTCCACTTGGGTTACTTTGTACCAGAGTGACAATGCACAGGCAAGAAGTCACTTAAGGAAGGAAGGGTTTGTCGAGGCAGAGTTTCTGTGAGCTTTCCAGCCATTTTTGTAGGACTGTACAGTGATGAGCTCTCCTGCTTGTGATGGCAGGAGCGTGTTGCAAATCAAAAGGCAGAGAGGACGGGCCTAAATCAAGCAGAGGTATGACTTTCCAAGGCCCACCTCTTACAGGTCTGCAAACCCTTCAAAACAGTACTTTCAGGTGAGAACAAGTGCTCAAAACATGTGCCTGGGAGGGGGCATTTCCAATGCAAACGACAGCAAGCATCCCCTGTGTGTTAGAGGAGACAGATCTAAAGCTGGGATTCCCTCCCCATCCCCATTTTTCTTATTATATGAATTAGAAACCAGGACTACTTTTCTAATACTGAGATTTCCCCACCCCCTTGCCCTACTTTGGAGGACGTCCTTCTTCACTTAGCGAAGATATTCTCTGTACTGTAGCAAAGAGTAGTAGGCATGGGGCGAGCACTTGCCTTATTTTTCAAATTGTTGTCATCTTAAGATTTGGAGGAAATCATTTCATCTCACTGAGTCCTTACCACCATCTGATAACTGGGGATGACAATGTCAATCTTAGCAGATTGCAATATTCCTGTGAAACTATGCAACCGCAGCATTCCCTAAAATACCTCAAAACGGCGATACCATCCACTCTTCATCCTTTACTCCACGGTATCTACATGTTACCAATCAGATCTCTTTCAACCTATGCTTCTCCCTGTTAGCAAAATAACGATAATTGGTGGTTATGTTAACGGCTCTGAGGTTCCCCACAGGCTCTGTGTCATTGCAGAGAAATCTACGTGTTTTTCACAGACTTAATGTTATGTGTAACCAATTATATTCTACTTCAAAGATCCATTGTCTGTGAGCCTTGGTTAACAAAATACCCAGTTAACAAAAGCCATATTTTCCAGGTTATAAAGCATAAAGGAAAATTTGAAGAAGGGTTTTACCTAAACTACTAACTCGAGCTCAGAAGACTTTAATAAATGCCCTCTAGGCCTTCTTTCTATTTTAAACTTTGATAATGAGTAGGAAAAGAGACTAAGAATTGTTCATATGTAGAAAACTGAAATCTGTATTTGATAGTTCTCAGGGAAAAGAAGAATTGTAATTGGGTCTTAAAACTAATGACTACAATATGCTTTTATTTTTTAAGTGTAGCTACATACAGTATCAAATACATAGGAAATAGTAAAATTAACTTTAAAACTGTGTTGTCAGGCTTTCAAAGCTATGATAGAATATGTGATACAAACAATTTAAGAGTGAGACTTTTGTTTTGGTTTGGTTTGGTCTGGTTTGGTTTGGTTTGGTTTGGTTCAGCCTTTGGTTACAGAGGCTTTTGCCTATGGCTGCAGAAGTCTGTCATAGTAGAGTACCTTGCATCATGGTGGCCAGGAGGCAGAGAGAGAAGACCTTGTGTCGTTTGGCTTTCTCTTTTCCCCCTTCATCCCATCTGGCCCGAGTCTATCCATGCAGCTCATATTCAGGGCAATTTTCTCTCGTAGTTTTCACTCTTCCCTAGAAATGTTCTCACTGATGCAGCCAATATGTACTTTACTAGTCTCCCAGGCTCTTCTTGGTACAGTCAAGTTGACGGTCACAATTCACCATCACAAATACCTTCCACGTAGATTTTAAAATGTTGTACTTTCGTGTGTGTGTGTGTGTGTGTGTGTGTGTGTGTGTGTGTGTGCAAAAGTTAAAGTGAAATTTCTACGCCTAGCCTCTATTCCCTTCATCCTTAACCCACCAACAGAGCGACTGTTATATGGCTGATTGTAATCCTTATGATGGTGTTAGACACCCATGATAATGCCAGGATAATTAGGTAAGACTTTAAGCTTTTGCCACGTGTATCCTACTCATCTTGTCTCCTTCATCCAACATTTCGAATTCCAAACAATTAGCACATGGTTTGTTCAATTCATTCTTCCTCACTATGGGAATCAAGGAGTTCCTAGATGAGAGGAAACCACACACGCTCTAGTTTGGTAGATATTGCCAAATCGCTTCCAAACTGACTGCACTGGGTTATGCGCCTATCAGCATGCACACTTTCACATGATAATAACCATGGGTTTGCCTTTCTGATGTGCTGGCTGTTTCTAATCTAGGCCCGTTTTTACATACTGATTCGTAAGTAATAAATAGTATATATGTATTACCATGACAGTTATATGCATAGAAAATGTTTCCCCCAGTCTTTAGGCTATAGGTTTGATTAGTTCATGTATGATGAACATCTTTGGCTTGAATATAGTTGACGTTCTTTTCTTGGTTTCCTTTCTAGACAGTCACAGCTTTAGAGCCAGAATGCACATACTAATGGCCTCACCAAGCCTCTCTGTCTTTTATGGAGGCTGTCATGATGAATGCCTCACAGACATTTCATGAGAATCATCTGAGTTAGTATAACCTATGTACTCAGAACATTCCAAAACATATAGCACAGCACAATAAATATTGGCTTATTATTCTTATTATAATGCTACTTTGCAGCGTGTTCTTTTCATGTCTTATGAAAGAAATATTTCTTTTCCCTCATAAAAATATTCTCTTAAACTTTCTATGACACATTTCAAGTTTCTGTTCCTGCATAGATTCAACTAGAATTATTTCTAAGTGCGGTATGTGTAGGAAGTTTATTTTTTTTCTCACATGGACTGTCACTTTTAGCAGCATCCATTAATAGTGTACACTTGTCTCACGATGTGCCTCTGTCATTGATTCAGTGGATTCCAGGGGTCTGTTTATCAACACCACATTGCCTTTCATGACAATGGCTTTTTAAATGCGTCTACAGATATGATAATTAAAAGTCTAAAAATGTCGTTTCTATACGGGTCCATATGGGATTTGTTTCTAAGTGTGCCATGTGTAGAAAAACTATTTTTTTCCTCACACAGATAGCCATTTTAGCAGTATTTATTGGAATCTGGCTTTCCTTCACAGTAAATGTATCTGTCATGACTTTGGGGAGCTCTCAAGTCTATTCCAGGGGCTGGTCATTACCACATTGCTTCACTGACTGTGGCTTTCTAGTGCCTCTATAGATGCACCGATTGGAGTCTTCCCTTGTTGCTATTTGTTCTTCTGATTTTTTTTTAATCTTCCATTTAGGATCAGGTTGTTACATTCAGTGGAAAATCCTGTTAGTTCATTTTAGATTTTAGAAAGGTTTGGTATGGTGCCTGGAGTTCAACACCAAAAAAGTTTTATTTCCACCAGATGTTTAGCAATATGTTGTGAAGAAAGAGTTCTGAAATACCAATGTGATCTGCCTTGGACAAGCCCATTCATGGTGTGGGCTTTCGCTTTCCCATATGTAGAGTAGGTGAGGCCATGACTTTTACAGTAACATGTCCAGAGAAGTATGGGGATGACCTTTGAGAGAGATGCCACTTCATCCACCCCTGCCTGGGGGTTCACTGTAATTGGACATTAGACTCTGAATCTCTGAGAAGGAAGGTCAGAAGTCTGTTTAACAAGGAGTTCAAGGGATCCAAATGCTTGGTGTGACGGCTAACTGAATAGGTGGACTTGCCACTGAAAATTAGACAACAGTGCCCAGATATTTGGTCAAATGTTTTCCTAGATAGCTCTTTGATGGAAATATTTCTTAAAAGAAAAGATGAGCTTCAATCATTTTACTTATAAAGACTTGAGTTTACAAGTTAAATTATGTCCGCGTGTGTGTGTGTCTGTCTGTGTGTGTGTGTGTGTGTGTGTGTGTGCCCATGTGTACCCACATGCGTCCGTGTGTGTGAGACTGAAAGTGCCTGCAGAGTCCAGAAGAAGGTGACGGATTCCCTGGTGGTGGCGTTACAAGTTGCAAGTAGACACAAAACAGCCAACCTGGGTGCTGGGAACTGAACTCACGTCCTCTTGCAAGAGTATCGCAGACTCTGAACTGCTGAACATCTCTCCAGCTTCAAAAGAGGAACTCATAAGTCAATCAACTTCAAGAAAAGTAGAAGAGTCTCCATAGTGTGGGTGATTTCAGCCAATTAGCAAAGACTTGACTAAAAATGAAGAGCAACATCTCCTGGGTGAAAGGAATTCTGCCAGCAACAGCTTTGGAATTGAGCTGGAATTTGGCCCTGGTCTCCAGTCCACAATGCGGATTTTGGAGTTGCCATTCTCCAGAACCACTCAAGCCAATTCCAATTAATTAACATAAATCTCTTGATAGATGATAAGCTGATCTATAGGTAGATTAATAGAGAGATATTGAAGTCTACACACATCCTGGCAATTCTACATCTCTAGGTAACCTTGTCTAATAGAGGAGGCAGCATTTGCATGCTCACCGTCTTATATTCCTAAAAATGTTCTGTTGTGTCTGACTTACCAGATGCACTGGTATGTGGAAAGTGATGTCTATAGTTTAGTTCACATAATGACCACTTTGAAATGTTTTTCTACTTAGGAAAACTTATAATAAAGAAAAACTGCTTTTTATTGAGTGGGAGAGTTAAGGAGAGCAGAAGTTTTCACAATGAATCCAGTTCACCTGGTAATTTGTTTGTAAATTTCTATATATTTGACAGCACAGGTGTCGGCGGGAGACTGAAATGTTAGTGCTAAATACCCATTAAAGCTGAAATAGAAATGAAAAAAAACCTTATCTCTGAAATAAAAATGTCAGAATAAATAAAAATGTTAACTTCCTTTAGCTAATATTTAATTTAGTTTACCTATATAATTTTTAAGATTTTCCTTTTTTGGTAAAGTGGATCCAGAGCCACAAGTATAGATATAAGCCCTGTTACTTCATTGACTTGGTCCCTGCAAAAAAAAAATATATATATATATATATACATATATATATATATATATAATTTTTTCTGAGAGAGAGAGAGAGATGAGAGAGAGAGAGAGAGAGAGAGAGAGAGAGAGAGAAAGGAAAAGAGAACAAGACATTAGTTTTAAAAGATTACTTCATTCCTGAAAATTCTCTTATGCCATTATAAGGGCTGAGAAACCCCACCGTGTACCATCTGAAAACAAGCGAATCAGAGACTTGAGTCTGAAGGTGGGAAGGAGGTGTGGAAGGAGGAGATATGCAATCAAGATCTTCTGCTGTACCCCAAACAGAAGATTAATAACCCAGTTCAGGAAGAGAGTGTTTGCTCCCCCTCTGCCATTTAGATCCATTCTGGCCCCATAGGCTGTAGGGTGTGGAGTGGCGAATGTGGTCTGGTTTTCCTCCATCTACTGATTCAAAGGTTGACCTCTTCTGGCAAAGCTCCCACAGACACATCCAAAAATACTGCTTTACAAGGTGTCTGTGCATCCAATCAAATAGACATGGGAAATTAGCAAGCACATTCATATCTGAGGAAGAAGAAAGAAGACTGAATTTACGTGACTCTGATTTCATGAGCAAACAACTATTCAGGGTGAGAAGTCAACACAGGGGGAGTATGGTTCTAGCATAGGACGTATGTCTGTTGTGTGAGCATCTTGAGACAATAAGATGTACTGTGTGTGACTCAGGCCTAAATTTGCACACAGCAATCCAGGGTCCACTGCAGTGCCTATCAGATCACACAGTATTTGTTTTCAAGTGTACAAACTGACTTGGGCCTTTGCTGACTTGGACTCAATAACAGGTCATGCCTTAGCCAGTGACTGATAGACTTGGAAAGGGAGCAGGGGAGCATCTCTCTAGTCAACAGATCCATTTCCTCGCTGTGTGAGGCACAAAACACACAAACCCAAGACTGCTTGTAACAACCAGGAGAGTTGGCACAGTGAAAGCTAATCTTCCCACGTGAAGAAGAAGCTTGAGCACACAGACACTTACAACCTTTTATCTTGACTGAAAAGTCTTTGGTGTTTTCAAATGGCTTTGGGATGTCTGACGCTGAACCTGAACCTTCTGAGACATTTCACGGCTCGACTGGTGCAGGCTCTTCTTTGAGGCCTTGGGGGAGGCACAGGAAATGTGGCGTGAATATTTATCAGGGAGAAAGCACTGGAAGAGCTTGAAGAACTTCTATCCCTAGCTGTCTACAGACAAAAGAAATATTTGAGGGACATTGGTGCTATAATTAGGAATTATATTTTGAGCCTCTGATATTTTAAATTTAATTTTCTTCACTTTTATACAAGTATACATTGTATGTCGAATATATTTCTCCCCATGCTCTTCATACCCCTTCCCTCTCCCTTTAGTCCTTTTTGTCCCACTAGACAATTTTACTTCTACTTCAGTGTAATATATGCATGCATTATTATGATTTATATAAATCTAGGGCTCCACAAATCACTATATTTGTCTCTCTAAGACTTGCCTAATTTGCTTAATAGCATTGTTTCCAGGTACCCCCACCCTTTTGCAAATTCTATAACTTTGTATTGTAATGGTGCCTCTCTTTCCAATATATTTATTTTGCATATATGTGTTGTGCATGCACATATACATGCATGTATGGATGTGTATGGATGTGTATCTATGTGTTTGAAGACCATAAGTTTCATGTGTCTTGCTCAATCATTTTCTACTTTATTTATGAGTCAGGGTCTCTCACTGAACTCAGAGCCGGCTTCTTGTGCCTAGTCTAGCTAGGGACCCAGGGATCTCTTTTTCTCTTTCTCTCAAGAGATGGGGAGTCAGCCAGTATGCCTGTCTGGTTTTTAACATGGAAGTTGAACTCAAGTTCATGCTTCTGGGAAAATATTTTATCTGAAGCATTTCCTGAACACCTTCTTCCAGAATCTAGTCAGGAGATTTCAGATATGTGCCCCCAACTCCTGCCTTAATACTGTGTTCATTTAGGAATCCAGTGCCAGGGTGGGGGTGGTTTAGACCCTGCTCTCAGCTTCCCAAGCCAGCCAGCTTGTTTCTGAAATGCATATGCTGCCATTAAAATAGCCTCCATTCTCCCAGAGTGCCTTCCATTAAAGCATTTTTAATTCTTTAACCAAAATGTAGTTCAGTCTCCATTCTGCAAAGCCAATTTGTTTGTGTTTCCAAGCTCAATCACTATCTATTTGTAAAACCTATTTAGAACCAGAGTCACATAGCCAGAAATGATCATGTTCTAATTTCCTTATTAGAAACTTTTTGCAGCTGGCGCCTGATTGCCCTGTTCCCAGGTCCGCACTCCAGCAACCATGTTCTTTATCCTCTTTCCAGACTTTGTTCTTCATTTTCCCCTCCCCTCTTTCTCCAAACATACGAATATCGACGCAGAAACACATCCTGACACTCTTACCAAGACGGAGGTGAAAGAAGAGACTGCCACCTTTATACCTGTCAAGGAGAGAACAAAATTGGACTGTTCATAATACCGGCAGGTAAAGAAGGTGATGTTCACAAAACACACAACGACAAAAAAGATGTCTTAGAATCCAGATTTTTTTAAAAAAAAAATCACCAATTCCAAAGGACTCGGAGAAATGATGTTTTCTAGATATTGAATCAGAAAGAAACAGAAAGCCAATGCAGCGTACAAGAAGACTTATTTCACCACTGTTTTCTGGAGCATTTTTCTTTATAACATAGGTAAGCCAGTCTTTATGACATAATAAGATACATCTTTTCAGGATAATTTAAACATTCTCTGATGGTGCAGGGTCTTGAAGTATTTCAGTGTCTGCATCGGTTGAAGTCTTATCCTTCCAGGCTGGTGCAAATGATTTTTTATGAAGCTTCTCTCAGAGTCGCACCAGCTTCTGATATAACACAGCCATTTGTTTTATAGAGTGTTATAGATTTCACAGCTACGAGCAGAGGCTGCTGCGAAAACTGGGAAGATTCTTCCGTTTCCCTTTAATGGTGGTTAAAGTAATGCTATATCAAAAGGGTCACCTCCATAATAGATTTTTCAATTGCCCAGAGACCTTGCCGACCATCTCTCTCAAATTAAGCTGAATTGAGAAACAACTTGGTCTGCTAATAAGGAAAGGTCAAATAAAGCTGTAGCCTTTGCCACTCAGCACTGCTCTCGTTCCCTCAAAAAGTCTGGGGGTAGTGAGGATCAGGCAGAATGGCAATGTTTCAGACCTCAAAGACAGAACATTCATTTGAACCGGGCAATTCTACCCTCCCTTAAGAACACATAAAAGTTATTATGGCCATCTAATCTAGTAAAACTCTTTACTTGTGCTTCCAAACTTCTTGGGAGTTCCTCAGTGAACTCTGGTACTGGAGCTTTCTCTTCATCCCACCATTCAAACGCACCTCCTCAAAGATCACCTTTAGAATACGCATTGTATTTGCAATTTGGTGTTAGGGATTATGCTGGTTTAGTGAACTAGTAGTTGCAGATTCTTCTTCAATAACCACAATTTCACTACCATTGAGTAGTTAGCCAGGGTTTCAGTTCCAGGCATGGTATCCCTCTTGCTGAGCAAATTTTAAGTATAATTAAAGAGAATTTTACTTAATGGTACAAATAGGGTTATTGTACCATGCTGGGCATTGATGTGATTCATAGCTGATATACTCAGATAGTGCTGTTGGTTGTCTCTGTTACAGGGCCTCATCTGGTATCAGTAAAGCTATTTTTCTGTGAGACTGTGTCTCTGAGTGACATCAAAAGCTATGCCTGTAAGGTCTTACCAAAATGACCATCTAAATGTGAGCTGAACAGAAATGACACCAATAACATACTAAAATAGATCAAAAAAGACTCATAGGGCCCCAAACCTATGCTGAAACCACAGGTAACTGAGTAGAGCTGGGAGTAGGGGAGGTGGCCCTCCCAGAGAAGAGGAAACCAATGGTTGTACAAGGCCAAGTAACATTATATGGACTCAACAGGTTATTTTTAGTGTGTGTGTGTGTGTGTGTGTGTGTGTGTGTGTGTGTGTGCATATGTGTGATATATACATATACTTATGTGCATGTAATAACAGCTGATGAAAAAGAAGCCACGAACTTGGAGGAGAACAGAGAGAGATTTATGGGAGGGCTTAGGGAAAGGAAAGGGAGAAAAGTGATTAAATTTCAATCTCAGAAATCAGCAACTTTTTTGGAATAAAAGAATATGGAAAACGCTGAGAAAAAGATATACATTGTGAATCATCCACTCAATCATTGTGTACCCAGTATTGACCTACCACACTCCATTCTTTCTTATCAGTTTATTCAAGGCCCAGGGGTCTAATTTAAAATAGTTTTCAGGAACAGGGATGAAGCCCAGTTGGTAGAATATCTTCCTAGGCCAAAGCCCTGGAGTTGATCCCCAGAAATATGTGAACTGGGCTTGTGATCCTACTGCTTAGGTGGTGAAGACAGGCAAATCACGAGTTCAAGGTCATCTTCTGACATGTGTTGAGCCCAAGGTGAGCTACATGAAACCCTGTTCCAAAAAAATACGGTAAAACAAAAATTTATTTTAAAAAAATTCCCACAAAACCAAGAATGACTATACAACGCAGTTTGAGCCACCATTTTTAAAAAATGGAATTATAGTATATAATGTCTTTATTTTTAGAAGGATCATGGCTATCATATGATTTGGCTTCTTAATCTCACCTTCTACCTTCTGTTTTATCTTGTCTAGGACTTAAACTTGGCATTTGGAAGTGTAGCAGAAGTTTTACAACATTAAGGAACTATAAATCCAGAATGATTAATTAGTCAGATTAAAAGACCCTGAGCTTTAGTGTCATGACTGGCCTGCCTCAACAGCAAGAAACTAACTCTGATCTTCTGTGAGCACATTTTATACTCGAGGCATCATTTGTTGTGTTTCATTGCCCACAGCTGTAAATAAATTATTAACCAATGCAGAGACTCATAGACAGTAAACTGGTTTGGAATATTTCCTGTTCAAATGTACAATTCTAACAACTATTTCACTTTCCACCTGGATTAGACAGGGCTACCTCAGAGAAATAAAACAAGACCAACACGCACTTTAAAAAAAAAACCTCAATAATTTCATATATGAGTATTATATTTATATGATTTCCACTCTTTCCTCCCTTCTGTCCAACTAACTCCTTTCCTGTTCCTCCCTGACTCCCTCTTAAATTCAATACTTCTCCTTTAATCATCATCATATATCTGTGTAGCCAAGCACATATATAGAAATTGTCTTCTGAGTCTTTCTGGTTTTGCTCATACATATATGCTTAAGGCTGAGACCTAAAGGCTGGGATCAATAACCTATCAGAAATCTCATCTTCTCTGAAGGAGACTGATACTCTTTCTCTTAGCAGCTCTTAATTGCCTGTAGCTCTTAATCCATGGTTAGGGTTTAATGAAATTTTCCCAATTCATGTTGGCATGTCAGTTGGCGTTTTCATTATACGGGCTTTGTTTAGACCACATTTTGGAGATTATCTTGCTGCAGATTTGTAAATGTAACTTTTATTCACCTGATGTAATTGCCACCTCAGAGGCTTACTACTGAATAAACTCATCCTCTCTGGTTATTTCTGAATTATGGCTGGCTGGTTCAACTCAGCTACTCTGGCTAAATCTCCTCTCCAAGCTGACTGATTCAAACTGGCTTCTCTTATCTTCTGGCCGAATTGCTCTGCTTGGCCTTGAACTAACTCTAGCAATCTGTTCTAATCTTCTGGCTCCTTTTCATTCTCTGGCTCATTCTGTCTTCACCTGCCACCTATCTCTGTAAAATTGACTCAGTAAAACTGCCTCCTCTCTGTCCCTTTCTCTCCCTTCTCTCCCTTCTCTGTATTGCTCTCTTAAAGTCACCTCCCTTCCCTGTGCTGTTTTCCTGAGTGTTGGGAGTATCGTATCTTTGACTCATTCTGTCAAATCTTCCTCTGATTCATCACTTTGTCTGCCCTCATTTAGATGGCACTAGCCAACATGGCTGTTTCCCTCTACAAACTAACTTTACCTACATTGTTAGGGATTAAAAGAGTGTATGAAGGGCATGCCTGTATTGCAGCCCGAGCAGCCATGTTGCTGGATTAAAATTCCTCTCCACAGATTCTCTGTCATATATAAAAGATGCTGCTTCACAACAAATGAACTATTCCTCTGACTCTTACAATCTTTTTATTCCCTCTTCCATCATGTAGGTTTCCTCTAGGGTCCATGACCTTACCAACTATAAGTAGTTGGCAATGTTTATAGTATCAGGCATGAGTTCACTCTCGTTGAGTAGATCATAAGTCATAGACAGACAGCTGTTGATTGCCCTCAAGATATAAACACCATTATCGTACCCTTGGGAATCTCTTGCCATACTGTTGTTGTGGCTTACAAGCGTTCTATCTAGTAAGGACTATTGATCGCTTCTCTCTCTCTTGGCAGCTGGCATAGCATCTTCAGATACTGTGGCAACTACTCTTCAGGGATGAAACATCCTGGTCAGTTCTAGCTTGATTCTTCCAAGTTATACAAGTGACTTTTAAAGAAACAGTTTCATTCCATTGTAAATGCTGACAAGTACCAAGAGCTGCAATCAAACATCCGTAGACCTGAGAGAGCCAATGGTATGTTCCAGTCCACGTCAGGAGAGAGAACCTGAAGAACAATGGTGCTATGCTTCAGATTGTGGAGAAAGAATAATGTAGCATTTTTTGTACAACTCTAGTCTTCAAAGGATTGGATGGCAAGCATACCCCCCTCCCCACAAATCCCCCCTACACACACAGGTCAGGGCCATTCATAAGAGTCTACCAGTTCAGATGTTAAAATTATCAAGAAGCATCCTCACAGACATCTGGTTTGGTGTGAATTTGAAATTTCTCCCAAAGATTCAGGTGGATGGCTTGTTCTTCTGTGCACCAGTGATAAGTCAGTGATAGATTTGCATTTTAATGGGCTGTTGGGAGGTGGTGAAACTTCAGATGGTGGGGCCTAACAGAATAAAGCAAGTCACTGATAATAAGGTTTTAAAGAATATATTTTGTCCCTGGCCTGTTCCTTGCCTGTTTTTTGCTCTCCATCCACCATGAGCTAAACATCTTTTCTCCATATGTCTTCCCTGCCATGATGTTCTGTCTAACAGCAGTGGGGACAAGCAACCATGGGCCAAAACCCCTGAAACCATAAGCCAAAATAAACTTCCCTTTGTTGAGCAGTTTTTCCTGAGTTTATCATCACAGTGATACCCAAAATACATTTGACCAAATCTCTGTGTATACCATGGCTCAAGACAACCTAAGATGAACTTTTAGTACCCCACACATCTTCCTTTAAACTCATGTTTGATGGACAAACCAGAAAGGAAAACATTATGCTTAGAAATGTAATAGAAAGAACATACGGGAAAGCAATGGGTTTCTTTAAGAGTTTATAGAGGGGTTGGGGATTTAGCTCAGTGGTAGAGCGCTTGCCTAGCAAACGCAAGGCCCTGGGTTCAGTCCCCAGCTCTGAAAAAAAAGAAAAAGAAAAAAAAAGAGTTTATAGAGTGTTATGCCTATGCTTGGGGGTTGGGAATTGTGGGAAGAAAAAGTATACTATATCATTAGAAGGCTAATTATTATTCCTATGTTTTTAGAATGACTTAGGTGAACCTGTCTTCCTATGGGTGGCCCATTGGCTACATGATTGATATGCTTGGTGATTGACTCAGGCCAGAGATTTTATTCTCTTGACCATTAGGAGTTTCCCCTTAATGTGCCTTATGAGATCTTGACCCTTGTCTATCCAATTTACTTGTTCTGGTCTGTCTTTAAAATACTCGTACTAGAATTTTGTCTAAGGTAAATCCAAATGGACATAAGTAGTAATTTGATAGAGTTATCTATTAATCTACCAGTAAAAAATGATCTATGTTGATACATTTAATATATAAATATTTTAAAATAATATAATATAATATATAATAATATGAATGTATTATACTATAATATAATAATATATGATTTATTATAAAATATATTATATAAACTACACACACACACACACACACACACATATGTGGAGAGAGAGATTAGACAAATGTTATTGACTTCAACCTGGTATTTAATATGCAATTCCTGCATACATACTCTATATCTCAATAAGAAAACTGCAAATCTGTAATTCTGTCTCTAAATATGTATACACTCTGTACATGTGTGTGTGTCATGCATGCCTTCACACACACACACACACACACACACACACACACACACACACACACATTCATTCAGTAGTTGATGGCTTTCGCAGCCTTAAATTTTTATCTACCTGAGTGTTATCTGTGCTGGTTTTTAAGCTCTAGGATGACAGGCAGCAATTTTATTGAGTTCACTTGACATCCCAGCATTACTCATCAGCTGAGCTTAAACAGTCCTCTCCACTGGTATTAACTCCCTGTATATTTTTACCCTTTAAGTAAGGTCTCAGAGACCAGAAGCACAGGCATAGCCGGGGAGCTTGTTAGAAATGCAAATCAGAAAACTTTCCTCAGAACTACTGAGTGTAAATCTGCATTTTAATAAGGTCCCAAGTGCTTCTCCTATACACACACGGAAGTTTTGGAAGCCCTGATTGAGAGCAATGGTTTCAAACTTTACTGAGCAGCCAAATTTCACTGTTGGAAGCCTTTTGGAAAAAAAAATATATATGTATATTCCTAGGTCCCACCCTCCAATGTTCAGTTCTGCATTACCGAGGTGGAGTCTGAAAATTTGCATGTCTAACAAGTTCTGAAATGATGCCAGGACTGCTGTGTTCTGAGCTACACTTTGGAGAACTTCTCATTTTAAAAATTTAAAAAGCACAGTGGATAAAACCTCGGTGGCTTAGTATCCAGAAGTAGGGAAATTCCCCTTCCACTCTGTGTGACCTTGAGAAGGTCTTCTCTGCTGCTTCCTGTTCTCATAAGTAAGTGGAAGGACTTGAGGAATCAGCCCAGCACAACACTCACCTCTTCAGCATCTGTTTACACGTCTCTCCTCTGCCAGCTTCAGGAAACCAGACGTCTCGTTTTAATTATCATTCCATCCCCAATGAGACCCTAGAAGTCTCTTGGTTGAATGAGAGAATAAATGAGCAAATAAAGAAGTGAATCTAAACTTGAGATAATGGTTATGAAAATATCTTCAAGGGAAAGGTGTTTTTTATTATCCTTGTGCAGGATAAGGACAAGGAGCCTACTTGTGTAGAGTGTGGACAAGCCGCATTACTTTTGTTTTAAGGACACCAATAACGACACCAGCAACTAACATGCCCGTGGTGACAATATCAGACTAGATGCAAAATGCAACAATAGTAAAGGAACCAGACACAAAATATTTAATCTATAGTCACAGAACTTGTGACAGTGGGAGGTCCAGGTTTCATCAGTCTGAAGGATTGCTGTAAGAAAACAGATCCAAGATCAATCAAAATTTCCAGGAAACTGTCAATTGACATCTGTTTGCTGGGGCTCTGTTGCCTGGGTGAGTCAGAGGGCTTCAGGAGAAAGAAGGTTGTAAGTTTAAGCTTAGAATTTGATTCTCTCTCTCTCTCTCTCTCTCTCTCTCTCTCTCTCTCTCTCTCTCCCTCCCTCCCTCCCTCCCCCCCCCCTCTCTCTCCTGGCTGATTTTGTGTGTCAACCTGACACAAGCTGGAGTTATCACAGAGAAAGGAGCCTCTCTTGAGGAAATGCCTCCATGATACCCAGCTGTAAGGCATTTTCTCAATTAGTGATCAAGCGGGGAAGACCCAGCCCATTGTGGGTGGTGCGGTCCCCGGGCTGGTGGTCTTGGGTTCTATTAGGAAGCAAGCTGAGCAAACCAAAGGAAGCAAGCCAGTAAGTAACATCCCTCCATGGCCTCTGCATCAGCTCCTGCTTCCTGACCTGCTTGAGTTCCAGTCCCGATTTCTTTGGTGATGAACAGCAATGTGGAAGAGTAAGCTGAATAAACCCTTTCCTCCCTGACTGACTTTGGTCATGATGTTTGTGCAGGAATAAAAGCTCTCTCTGTCTCTCTCTGTCTCTGTCTCTGTCTCTGTCTGTCTCTCTCTCTCTCTCTCTCTCTCTCTCTCTCTCTCTCTCTCTCTCTCTCTCATTTACGGAGGCCAGGGGACAACCTCACGTGTTCTACCTTAGGACCCGCCCTGTTTTTTGAGACAGTATCTCTCACTGGCCTGGTGCTTGCCAAGTAGGTTACAATGTCTGGGAAACACGCCCCAAGGTTGTAAGTTCATCTTTTTCCCCAACATGCAGCAATTGAACTTTCTTTTGAGGGGAAAAGTCTCAGAAAGCCAAAGAATGCTGACAGGGACAGGGAGAGAGCATGTGTGCCTGCATCCCAGCCCCATCAGTGTGGCCCTTCCCTTGGTTCTTCACATGACCCTGAGGCACAACTCTGAGCTTTATGGAAGCTATTCCTGAGCTTTGAATACTTGTCAATGCAAAGACAGAATTCTGAAGCGAAATATGAATGACTGTGGACTGGGAATAGAGATTTATGTCACCCCAAAAGTCATGTTCCAACATAGAAGCAGTCTAAGGACATTTTTATGGTAATAGAGCAAAGTACGCATGGACACTCTGTAAATCCATTGGCAGAGACATTAGGTGGGCAGGCTGAGCAATCTGGAAAGACCTCTACTGCAGGCCTCAGATGCCGTCTGATAGTGTTCTTAGCTTTCTGGTTGGTTGGAAAACTAGTACTCTGAACATTCCAAATGATTTACCTGAGGGTCGCAAAGCTGTTAGCTCAGAACGAGAGGACAGAGTAATGTACGGCTATCAAAAGACCTAAAGACAACCCAAGACAAACCGTGTCTACCCTTGCAACATTCCAAATTATCCACAATCACTGACGTTCTCGTCAGTTACTGAGCCTTCTAGAAGTTTCAACTCGAAGGATAAGCTTTGATCTGAGGACTCTCATTCACACTCATTCCTCGGAGCCCATTACTTCAAGGAGGTCCAGGCTGGGTTCATTCTCACAGACCAGCTGTAGCTTTCTCTCCTTTTATTTATTTTGAAACAGGGTCTTGCTGTACAGCCTGGACTGGCCTTGGATTTACAGAGATCCTCCTGGCTCACATCTCGTGTTTTAAATTAGGAAAGTAAGTACCCGAGAGATGAAGTACAAATGCTAAGTATAGGCGGTATAGGAAGTTTCGTGAAAGAAGAGAGAAATAATGCTGTACCTAGTCCATATGGAGCCCAGCACATCTGCCACTGTTTTTTATCTTCAATGCGTTCAGGGCCAGCAAGATGGCTCATGCAAGGAGAGTGTCTGCAGTCAAGCATCTCACCTGAGTGTGACCCTAAGAACCACATGGTAGATGAGAGGGCAAGCTCAGCAAAGCTGTTCTCTGACACACACACACACACACACACACACACACACACACACACACACACACACACACATTGCAGTACTCCCTCCCTTTCCCAAATAAGTGAATAATTGTGCTTATTTTAAGTTCTGTGGGTGCTGGGAAGATGACTCAGTAGGTAAAGTGCCTGTTACAAAAGCATGAAGACCTGCATTTAGCTTCTTAGAACCCAAATAAAAAGTCAGGTGTGGTGGCAGGTTACCTGGGACCCAGAGCCTGGAGGTGTGATAGAAACAAGCACATCCAAGGAGCTCACTGGCCAGCCCTTCTGAGAAGCAGTAAGCTCCGGCTTCACTCAGAGACTCTGTTTTAAAAAGAAAATTGTAAGGTAATTGAGAAAGACACCTGCTTTGTTATTGATATTTGAACCTGCTTCCAGTTAGGGTTTGTCTCAACCCTAAGCACAAACCTTTAATCCCTCTGGGTGGAATGCAGGTTCACCCTTGGTACTCTTCTTTAATCCTGAAAAACAACGGTAAAGTTAGCTTGTAGAAGGAACCGCCAATGTTTGAAATTGATGTCTAAATGAGTGGCAGACAAAGTGACAATTTAGAGGAAAATTTGACAGAATAGGATATGCCCAACTCTCAAAAAAAAGAGGAAAGCAAAACTACGTAAGGGAGAGACAGTACATCACAGGAACTCAGTGGAGTTGGCGGAGAACACACAGAGTCGAGAGGGAGAGTAGAGCAGCACAGAGAGGGAGAAGTCTGACCGGAGAGATTTACAGAGACGGATCGAAGAGAACAAGCTAGACGCAGGTGAAGAGAGGATAGCCAGAGAGTGAGAAGGAGCCAGATGAGGTTAGAGCAGATTTCCAGAGATATTATGAGGCCAAGCAGAGCAATTTAGGAGAGGCCAAAAGAGAGAAGCCAGATCGCATCAGTCAGCCTGGAGAGGAGTTTGAGTCAGAACAGCTGAGTTGAGCCAGCCAGCGAGAGATCAGGAAGAACAAGGTGAGTTTATATTCAGCACAAGTCTCGGAGACTAAAAACATTCTAGGCCTAGATTAAATTGTATAGAGACTAGAAGCTTCCAGGACTAGACCTAGGTTAGCAGACAGAGGCAATAAGCCTCCCGGACAACAATTACATCAGGCAGATAAAAGATACTTTTACACTGTTTGGCCTGGGTAGTACTAAGGGCCTTTCCTCCCATTGATGCTCAATAAGGCCATCCTCTGCTACATATGTGACTGAAACCATAGATCCACGCCTGTGTACTCTTGGGAGGGTGGTTTAGTCCCTGGGAGCTCTGTGTGGTCTGGTTGGTGGATATTGTTGTTTTTCTTATGGGATTGCAAACCCCTTCATCTCCTTCAGTCCTTTCTCAGAAGAGAAAAGATCAGACTTTCTCTATACACATGCAGATAGATATACACACAGATACATAGACAGCTACTTAGATACTGTAGAGATAGATGTACGACGCCACACAGTACACGTTGGAACTGGGATGTACAGTGAGTCTATCTGAGCCACGTTCATCCCTGTCTGTCACTCTGCATCTGTGGCAGAGGTCAGACTCTGATTTCCTGTGTTACCTGCACTTCATATTGGGTATAAGAGTTTTATGACAAATCAGAATATTCCAGGGCTATTATTACAGGAGAGATTTAATTATATCATAGAGGTAACCATGGGACATTCATATTTCAGCTGAGATCCCAATATGAAAATGTTTCTTTCTAGAAAAGGCAGGGAGGTATGGCTCTTTTCACAGCCACGATGTAGCAGAGAATGCTAATAGAGGGGAGTCGTGCATGCAGGCCAGACAGGGCAGAGCTCTAAGCAGAGAGAGCCGAAGTGTCATGTAAACAAACCCGGAGAAAGGCAGTGCTTGGCAATTAGAAGCAGGTATTTTGCAGAAAGTGTTGGGGGAGCCAGTCACCATAGAAATCGACAGGAAAGGGATGAATTTAAAGAGAAACACAAGAGAATTTCATGAACCGAGCTAGGGAATAATCTGCATATTGCAAGCAGGGTGCACAGCATCCTTCGTTCTGGCATTGGCTGCCCCTGGCCAAAACAGTGTGACATCCACAGCAAGGGGCAACAGATCTGACACGGAGAAGTCCCAACCCTATGGAAGCAGCAATTATTCCTTTAATCTCAGAAGGAACTCGGGTTTCACAACCCCACATCCATCATGTGTTCCTTGCAGTCTACAACATCCATGCTGAGGTTGGGGTTTATTGCATGGATTTGAAATGAGACGGCTGGGTTTGACTCCCATCTTTTCTAGTTGCCAGCAGGGCAACCTTTGGAGAGTTCCCTAATCTCTCTGTGGGCTTCAGTTCCTTTCTCTGTAGTCAGGCAAAAACTTATAGACACATCATCTGCCTGGTGAGTTAACTACGCCCATGCTCGTGTTAGCACTTGGCTTCGTTATGGTTTGATTGCTAGGAAGAGACACCATGACCACTACAACTCTTAAAAAGGAAAGCATTTCATTGGGGCTGCCTTATAGTTTGGAGTTTTGGTCCATTACGGTCACAGTGGGAAGCATGGTGGTGTGCGGAAAGACATAATGCTGAAGAGCTAGCTGAGTTCTACAACCCTGCAGGCAGCAGGAAGGAAGAACGACAGACACTGGACCTGGCTTTCGTGTCTGAAACCCCAAAGCCCACCGTCAGTGAGACACTTCCTCCAATAAGGCCACGCCCACTCCAGCAAGGCCATACTTCCCAATAGTGCCACTCCGTATGGGCCTCTGGGGCGTCATTTTCATTCAAACTACCACAGTACTGTTCTCATCACTGTGGCAAGATACCCAGCGGGAGTAACTTAAGCATTTTATTTTGACTCATAGTTCAGACGATAAGGTTGACTATGACAAGAAGGGCTTCTCGTTCTGTGGCTTTGTGCTACTGCATCTTATCATGTGACCTGTTAGCATCTAAGAGAATAAGAGAACAGGAGCCCACATGCAGATGCCGTCTTCATAACCCTGTCTCCAGCAACCTAGTTCTTTCCAAAGGCTAGACCACCTCCAGCAGTGCTACCAGCTCTCACGTATGAACATACGAAGGCACATTCACAGCCAAGCCGTAGTAACAGCATTGGATGGAGCTGGAAATAGTATTTGTATATAACGAGAGCTTGGTAAATCTGAGTTTGTATTACGACCTCATAAGGGTGGTTTCAGACTTGAAGTATTTTTTCATTCACTGTTAAGGCAGACTAGGTCTCATGCACGCATTGAACAACTAAAACTAATCAGGTAAACCCAACCTGATTTTTTTAAAATTACATTTTATTGTGTCGATGTTTATCTGCATGTATGTCTCTGCAATACCTGTGTACCTGATGCCTTTGGAAGCCATAAAAGTGTGTCAGGTTCCCGGGAACCGAAGTTACAGATTGTTGTGAGCTGCTATGTAAGTGCTGGGATTTGAACCCAGGTCCTCTGCAATAGAAGCCAGGGCTCTTAACCAGTGAGCTCCACGACCTGATCTTTGCCATCCAGATTCTATCACACAAGACAGGCGAACAAAAGACTGTTCCCACCACACATACCATTGAGAACACTATTCTAAAAAGACTTTTCTCTGATGTCTTCAGTAGAATCTACAGTATGAGATGATGTTATATTCTTTTCTGATGCCACTCATGATTGTAGGAAACCAAACATAAAGTTGGACTCAACATCTTCATCTGAGAAATCGCTTGGCTTAAAGGCACCCCATCTGTGCCACTGGACCTTCTTCTGAAAGTCCCCCTACAGAAGTAAGCCTGCAATGTCTAGAGGACAGATTCTCTAAGAATACCCACTCCCAAAGACAGTTTTAAAAATAATCATAAGCAATGCAAATAGGTTAAGTCACAGAAAGAAAGAGTGGGTAGACAGACTGACCGTGTGTGTAGTCAGTTAGGATTCAGAGTGAGTTTGCCCATTGGCAATCCTCTGACAGGTAATTTACATGGTCTGCATTAAGTAGTAAAGCAGCCACAGGCAAGGAAACCCTCACTAACACTGCTGCGGTTGCCTTAGTGCAGTAGAGGATGCAAGGTGCGATGGAATCCCCTGGAAAATGTGCATGGGGTCCAGGAGGAGAGCCAGGTTAAAGGGCTCCATCTTCACTCTGAAGAAACTGAAGTGATTAAGAGACAAAGAGAGAGTTGGCACTCTGAGGTCCACGATAAATAAAACAGTATGCAGCCTGATGGGTGGCAGGTAAAATACCAGCAGAAAGTGTGTTGTTTCTAGCCTTCTCCATAAACTCAGCATGGAATCAACAACCCAGAGGCAAAGTAGCCATGATAAGGGCCGATGAGAAGGCTCAGTGGGTGCTCAGTGGGTGAAAACACTTGCTGCCAAGCCTGAGGACCTGCGGTCAACCCCCGGGGTTCACACTGTGGATCCCAACTTGAGGATGTTGCTGTCTGACCTCAAACATAAACAGAGGAACCACCCCAACCCATGAACACATAAACATATGTACTTTCCAAAGATGGTTCTAAATGACCCAGTGCGAAGCTTCCTGGCATCTCCGTTCCACAGACGCAGCGATCTCTTCCCCGCCATGTTTGTATGCTTTGGCGATCTTGAGTGACACATAGCAGAAATGTAAGCGAACCAAATCAAATAGAAGTATCTCCGGTCAAACCTCACTCAGAGTCATTATCACACACGTAGAGATAGCAGCGTGGCCAGCCAGCCAGTCACTCAACGGGAGTTTCTGTCACTCAGCCAGACGCAGTCCCTAGAGGAGATTTTGAAAGGGGCTGTCTGGCTCCAGTGAAAAAAGCAGTTACCAGATGACCAGGCTTGAGCCACTTGACTTATCCCAAATGCAAAAAAAAACCTGATGACTCTTAAGACTTGATTTTGACATGACTATCAACTATATTCATTATTCTCAGCAGAACACACAGAAGGGAAATTTATGCATGTCCTTCTTCGGACATAATGAAACATTCCAGGAACCGAAAACCTTGGAACCCAATTATAAAAACCAAATTGCTATTTTACTCACCAAGATAAAGTAGCTATGGTCTCATCAACTTTGCCCTTTGTAATTTACCTTATCTCATGGATTCCTCACAATGAGGAACACATTTGTCCTATCTAGGGATTTGTTGGTCACAGGTAACAGAAACTCAATTTAGTCCAAGCAAACAGGTCAGAATGGGGTGAGGGGTTACTGTAAGGTTATATCATGGGCTCACTGGGATCATGCCCAGGAGAGACAAAACTGATACAGCAATAGTGTCTCTCACTCTCTAGGTTTCCTCCTCCCTCCCTTGGGTCGGAGCCCACCCTAGTCTGAGCATCTTTCATTTAGAGATAAGGTCATGTGATTGGATACCAGAAGTACTCAGTTATTAGGGACTAAAGTGGGGGGGGGCAGATTGATTCATAGAAAGTGTCAATCCACACAAATGGTAAGCCTAGGGTTGGGCTGTCTATTTGTCACACAGGGGAACTGAAGTACAGTTAGAAGAGCTTAGACTTATAGCTAGCAGCCATGGCTTCAGAGAGCTCAGAGTCTCCTATAGCCACATTAGCTTTTCATCTTAAAGCTCACTTGCAGTCGAATCGCTGGTAGAGTATTTGGTTTTCATGCTTCACTTTCCTCCCCATCAGAACAGGCTCTCGTGTCAAAGGTCTGTTTTTAGGATTAAGTCGAATGAGATCATTTATTTGAGTCATCTAATTCAGTGCCTGGGAGACAGCGGCACACACAAAGCTAATAGCCTCTCTCTGACCTTAGAAGCCATGCCTTCACCTGCATCTTGGTTCCTTCTCTGAGTTACTCAGAGTCTTCTGGGGTTCAGTCCTGTGTCAGTAAGCAGCCACTCCCAGACTGTCAGCTCCGAGGGGACCGTGTCTAGTTTCTTTTGCATCCTATTCTGGGCTGGCCAAGCACATTGGTAGTCTCTTCAGATTCCTGTGGAATTAAACTGGCTGAATGAGTTCACATGTCACTTCTCTTCCCAGCAAATCCCCTCGGATCATGCACCATTTCTCGTTTCATTGTATCTTCCCCTGGCTGGTTCTCTGGGGGAACAAACCTATTTTGCTTTCCTCCATCTCCATTCTCTCTCTCTCTCTCTCTCTCTCTCTCTCTCTCTCTCTCTCTCTCTCTCTCTCTCTCTCTCTCGCAGCTCCACCTGGAGGCGAGTGGCTTGAGTTTGTCAAAGAAATCAAATTCATCCCAGCAGAAAAAGATAACACAATCTAGAAGAGCTTTTTAATTCCAGATGACTCCAAAGGAAGGGACCGAACCAGAACTCTTGAGTCTCGAGTATCTCGGGTGTGTTATCATGAAATCTCTTTGGTAGGGGTATGGAGACAATATGGAGATCAGAACATCACATAGGAAAACTGCTTAGTTCGGAGTTTCACAATCCTTCCAAAGTTAGGACAAAGTCTGCCTGTCAAACGAAGGCACTCAAAATTCTCTTAGACACATTGCCAACTTTGAAAAGACAGATACAGCACCCCATCCATGAATGACAGGAAAGGAAGCAGAAGGGAATTCAGTATCTGACAAATGCTATCAGCTGTCTGCGTTGAACAGGGCACTTTATGTTATAGAATCTCACTTCCCCAGCAACATTGCAAGGTTGCAATATTATTTCAATTTTATAGATGAAAATTAACAAAGTTAATTGACTCTGGATATGCAATTAGTTAGGTGATGTTCTGGAAACCAACAAAGGGGCCGCTATAAACACCAGATCAGTGTTGCTTCCCCAAACTATCATTTTCCAAGCTTTACAAAATGCAGTCTAACTGCCCATTGACTGAAAGACTGGTCACCAAGGTATCTAGCTGAGAAAGAAGAAAGAAAACTCTTGGCTACAAGCCAGGCAATTGGGTAAAACCATTACTGAAACAGAAACATTTGTACTCTTCGAAGAAGCTGAAGGATCATTCTAGCATGCTTAAATTAATTGATAGTTGGATCAGATCAAACTGGGCTCTACCTGTTGCATGAGCCTTGACAAATTACTCAAACTTGATAATTTCCTCACTTGCTAAAAAGATGAATACCATATGCTGTTACCTCCCAATATTATCATAAAGATTAAATGAAATGGCTTATGTAAAGTGTCCCTTGCTTAGGAACGTACCTGGCTCATAGTACTATGAGAGCTATCATCAATAATTGATATTTTTAAGGAAATGGGAATGTTTTTAATCACTGGAATTGCTGCAGGATGGCCAGTAGGCAGTCTTTCTCAAAAGAAAGATGTGGTTCATTTAGAAATAGCAGTACATTTGCATGCAGACAATAATGCAATAATATCCTTAACTACAGTTTGTTCGCCTAAGAATATAAGGACTGACTGCTTCCCATTGGTTCTGAACACCTCTCTTGCTTGTTTATGTCGTTAAATTGCTTAGCAACCTCTTCCCCAGGCTCAAGCAGAGACGGAAAATTTTAATCAAGAACAGGAAAGTGTAGAATACCACAAATCTTAAAGAAATCAATCACATTGAAGATTAAACACAAAAATACTTTCTTGCATAAAGTATCCTCCCATGATTTTCCTTTTATCGAAATTCAATTTTTTCCTACCTCTCCCGAGAGGTAAGGGTTGTCCACAGTAACAGGGTGTGCTGATAGCAATGTAAGGGACTTCACACGAAGGTTTTCCTCTCTGCAATCAGTGTCGTGTATTTTCTTCTCCCTTCCATTTGCCCTCTGGACTAGTTTAATAATCATGGGCAGGAAGACTTGACACTGATAAACTCCATATAGAGAAGAGTAAAACATTCACTTTTATGTTTTCAAAGACCAGGGCCCAGCTCTTGCTTCAGTTACTCTGTAATTCACAAGCCTATGATTCTCCTATTCCTGGAACTCCATCAGCTATAAATATTCCTCTGCCCAGGGTCATAGTCTTCTATGTCTGATAGCCTTCCTACCTTCCACGTTTCTATCCTATATACCTCATCAGTAACTGTCTCCACATTAGGTCTTATCATTGGTGATGCACTTTAAATCCTGTTTTCAAACAGGGTGGAGGTAGGCAAGGGTTTGATTTATTGGTTGACTGGGAACTCAACCTTCTTTTTCCACAGGAATCTCTGAAGGCAGGGCACTTGGACTGCTACAGCAAGGACTCCAGAATTTCTCCCTGCCTCCTGCATAGGACAACTTCTTTCCATACTGCATTCTCTCTTTCTGTCCCTTACTCTTCTTTTCCTCATCTTGAAAAGTGGGACTCGGATCAGACCTACCTCATGGATGATTTCAGGTACTAGGCTTCTTAGATTTGAGCCTTGAATATTTCACTTTTTCAAAGCTATATTTGCCTGTCTGCCCCAGGAAGTACATGTGCTAGGGAAGTGCCAAAATCTGCTTGAACTGTAAAATGTCTGATCTTTATAATACAGCTGAAAGGGACTTTCGGTCCTGCTTAGAGTGTAGGTGGACGTAGGCTGCTAACATATACTTTACAGCAAAGGAGAAGGAAACGGAGGAAAATTGCAAACATCACAAGACACATAAAAGACCTGAACTCAAATCAGAAGGTCAGAAACATCAACTAGCTGCTTTCCAGAGAGCAGTTGCTTATTTAGAGACCAAAGATTAGATTCAGGCCAAGAAGAAGGACTCAACAGAATGAATGAGAGACCAGAAAAAGATTTGGTCAAGGAAGGGGAGTGGCATGATGAACTAACTAGCAATTGGAAAGTGCAAGTCCACTGACTTCCCTTCCCACTCCCGCTCCGTGTTCAGAGTGGAGGAAGGCTTAGCTAGGCTGACATCACCTGTAATCTGTATTGATCAAAAATGAAGTCCCACCAGGAATATGAGTTTGGAATGTACATGCAAAACAATTCTCCTTGAACCATGCACCACACTGTGAGCTGTTGTGGAGTGCAGAGGCTTGAAATGCCCAAAGAGTAGAACTTGGAGGGCTGAGGGTCCTGCTAGATTTCCCATTAAAAAGTCCCAAAGTGACCATGAAAACTAGAGTTAGCTCCGAGGTGCATTCAGACTTGCCCCAAATTTTAAACCAACCTCAGACCTAACATAATGTCTGCCTGTCTGGCCTCCAGAGAAAAGGCAAAGGCCTGGCTCACGAGTCTTCATCTGGACGTTCTACAGTTGTTTAGTTGACTGGTCCATTTGGTTTTGTTTTCATCCCTGATACCTGTACACGACTCAGATTGATTGATATGAGATGAGAAGCAAAGATAGGATCCATAATCAACGGTTTAAAGGCAGACAATAGAGCGCTTGCTGGTTTTCTCCTGGCAGGTACCAGGCATGCACTTGGTACACAGACATACATGCAAGCAAAACACTCATACACATTAAAGCTAACTAAATAAAGTAGTAAACAAAAATCAGACAACAGAGGGTAAGGAGGTAACTTAGTACGTAGATGTTGCTTGCTCTTAAAATGAGAAGATACAAGTTCAAATCCCAACGTGCATGTAGCAGCTGGGCATGGCTACATTCCTTTAATCTCAGTGTTGTGGACTGGAGACAGGTGGATTCTAGGAACTCACTGGCAAGCCAGACTAGCCAAAATGTTGACTTGTGATATCTCTATGTGTGTGCTTAAGTAAATGTACTTGCTCATGCAGATAAACTACAAAGTGCTCACACACACACACACACACACACACACACACACACACACAGAGACGCACACGCACACACATACAGGCACATGAGAGAGAGAGAGACAGACAGACAGAGACAGAGAGAGACACGTAACAATAGTAGTAGGTTCACTTATACCTCAAAAAAATTAAATATGGATTAAAAGATTAAGAATTTCAAATAAGAATTCAACTAGGTAAAAACTAAAATCTGCTTAAAAACACAAATTCTAGCAACAAGAACTCATCAAATGAGCTTAATGGTTTGTGAAATGTGGCATAATTAACTCAGAGAAAAGACAAGATCAAATTTCATTTTGTTTTGAGACAGGATTTCACTATGTAACCCAAGCTGGTATCTAATTCATAATCTTTCTGCTTTAGCACTTGGGAGGTAGAGGCAAGAGACTTAGACGTTCAGAGGTATCCTGGAATACAAAGTGGGGTTGAGGTCAGCCTGGGCTACCCAAGACATTATTAAGTGGGGAGAAAATAGAGTAAATTTAACTCAATTTATTTTTAATCATTTCTAGATTATTTATGAGGCAACTATTTTGAGCTTTGAAATTGTTATCTAGAAGGCAATAGGGCATTAGCTTTGGAGAAGAGGTACCTTGGATGTGAATTTTTAATTTCGTAAGCATTAATTGTTAGAACTTAGGATCTTGGCATATTCTCCTGTGTCTTAGTTTCTTCGTCTCTAACAGAAAAGCAGTTATACTCCTCTGATAGAGTTGGTGAGAAAATAAAATAGACTGAAAGAAAAATACCACACAAGGACTGGTGAGCCCCCAAAATAAGTGGTGGTTATTACTACCACTCTCTAGCCCACTCCCCTCCCAGCCTCACCAGGAGCCACTCTACTACTGGGGTAGCAGCTTAGGTGTAGAGTGGAATTGGCTTTTAATTCCAATACTGTCCATTGGGAATCCGCAACTTTGAGTGTGATCTTTAAATTCTGTATGCCCCACTTCTCCCGTCTGTAAAATGGGCACACTTCAGAATTGTGAAAATGCTTAAATTAATGCCCGGAACACAATGAGTATACTCTCACACATTTCTCTGTTCTCACTCGCAGTTCCCTTGGCAGGTTGCCACCATGCCAGGTATACATATTCCCAATTCTGTGGTGGGCCTGGTGTGTCCCGCTACCACGCACTCTCTTGAACTCAATTAAGTTGCCACATGAAACAACGCACCACACAATAACCTCCGATCTAATTGATAAGATATAATTTGTCCATCTAGACAGCACAAAATTCTGTACGCACCCATCCCTTAGAAATATTCATAGCAACCTGTATCTATGTGCAGAGAAGAATTTTTGTTTTGATTTTTAAGATTTTTTTTTTAATTTTATGAGTACACTGTTGCTATCTTCAGACATGCCAGAAGAGGGCATGAGATCCAATTACAAATGGTTGTAAGTCACCATGCGGTTGCTGAGAATTGAATTCACCTCTAGATAGAGCAGTTAGTGCTCTTAACCACTGAGCCATCTCTCAAGCTCTGAGAGGAATCTTAACATCTGCCACCATCTTCTCCTAGCTCCTCTTCCTCACTCCAGCTCTTCCTCTCCTGTCTCTCCCTCCGTTCTAAAACCTCTGTTCCCACCTCTCTTCCTTCTCGTCCAATGACAGGCCTCGTTTTATCTTGTCTGCCTTTACCTGCATAATGACATCAACCTACAAGCCACTCTCTCAAAGTCCTCTGATGACTTCTCGTTTTTCTGGAAGGAAAATCCACGTACTTTAGAATCATCTATAAGAAGCTCCAGATCCACTAGATTCTTGCTGTCACACCCTGGTTATTACTGTCTGGCATAGTCTAGGTACATAGGCTGCACACTTTATCAAGTACATCGCCATTTAGGGCCATGGTAGTCACAGAGTCATTGTCCTGGTAGAAACCTCCTTCCAGGGAGTCACCCACTCCTACCCCTTGCTCCTTTACTACTTGGGACTTGCTGTGTCACTCATGAGGATACTCAAGTTCTCTGTAGTGTCTCATTACCCTACTCAAACCCATTTCTTCTCTCCCTTCCTTGGCTTATTTTTCTCCATAATAAAAATAACAAATTAACATTCTTTGCTATTTTAATTTTGGGTTTCTTGTATGCCTATCCTACCAGAACATAAGCTGATGAAGTCATAAATTCCTGTTTTTCACCACTGTTACAATGCCTGTCATCTAGACAGCTACCCAAACACATATTAAATATCCAAAACTTTATTGGAAAGTTGGCCACTATGGCTACTTAGGTATTCCATCATTCCCTCCCCCTTCTTGATTTCTGCTAATCATTAGAGTATTGATTCATGTTGGGACCCAATATATATTATAGCTTACTTAGCAGTTTCTCAAGAAATTCACCTCTGACAATTCTGAACTAAGCCAATTTATTTCATCTTTCATTGCAAAGATGGAGTCTATTGGGTGATCCTTTGTTTCAAGTCAATGTTTTCTGCTAAAGCCAATCAGTAGATAGTCACTCTGTTTTTGCTTGCCTCTCTATTCCTAAACTTAGAACAATGCCTGGAATGTAAAACACATTTAACAAGTCAATATGCAGATGAATGAATGATTCAAATGGGTTTCTAATTTGTTTTGTCTATAGCAAAACTAATTTTGTGACTCACTCATCCTCCCTGGCTGTGTGCTATGATTTCTGCTTTGTTAAAACTGACAAGATATGCCTCTGGGTGTGCTAGCTTCTCCCTCGAACTGCCCTGGGTGACAATTCTGAACTAAGAGATGCTAGGTTTTCATCAGTGTATGTTGAACAAACCCACTGGTGTGTATATTCAGAGTAAAGATTAAAAGAACAATCAGTTGTCAGTGAACAGAACTTTAATATGGCTCAGCTCTTCGGAAATATCTAATTAATATAGTACATTAAAATTGCACCATTAGGAGGATCTGAAAGGTCAATATAGCCTGGAAAAGAGTGATGTGACTATTGACGCACTCTTTTGATGAGACGTAGCAACTGTTGTGTAACTAAAAGGAAGGAAGGGCCATTTATTGGGAGCCTGGAATGTGTTAGACCTCACTGAAAATGTTTTGAATTTAGGATTCCATTTGAACCACTAATGTGATCGAGGAAGGAAGCTATTGTCAAATGCTGGTATGCAAGTATATGAAATTAGCAGGCTATAGCTCCATCTGCTTCATTTAAGCTTGAACAGGTCAGTTAATACCCCGAGCTTCTGTTCCTAGATACAAGCTGGCATGAAGATCAAATAAAATAACAAATAAGAGACTATCCTTTGAAAATATGGCAAACAAGTGTGCAAGTGTATGTATGGGAGGGGATGAGAAAGAGAGACAGATCAAAGTAGAAATCTATCCCTTTGGATATCAGTGTTTGTTTCCTCTTCCCTGGTAAAAGGTGAGGCCTGGGACAAGGTCACATTGAGTCAACATATTATCCATCCCCCTACTGCAATTTTTATCCAAGGTTTTATATTAAACACCTTTAATGTGCCAGACTCCATAAGGCTGTAGAAAATGAAATGAACTAAATATGATCCCACCTCATGGAGTTCACACTTGAGAAGAGAAAGCATATGGGCTTAAAAATAAATTTAAAATTCAAAGGCGAATACTCAGGCTATTACAAGTAGCATTTAGAAGCCAGTGACTAGTAAGTCATATACAATAATCTGTTTAACAGATTATTAATACTTGTTGAATGCCACCTCTAAGCCACACGTTATCCTAGAGCCCAAGGAAAGAGTAGTGAGCAGGAAAGACATGGGGTTTACACTGTAATGTGTGAGAACAAATTAAGTTCCAATTGTAGATCATTGCTGTATTTAAATAAAATAATGCTAGTCTGAGGAGATACTCATTCTATAAAGACATTTGACCCAAACCTGGGGAGTTGAATTTAATCCTTAGGATTCATTTAGTAGAAGGAGAAAGCAAAGTCCCATAAGTTGTACTTGGACTTACACATGTGTTTTCTCTCTCTCTCTCTCTCTCTCTCTCTCTCTCTCTCTCTCTCTCTCTCACACACACACACACACACACACACACACACACACACACACACACACACACCACACACACAATCAGCCAATCAATTCATCCATCAATCTATGTAAAGTATGGTGAGATAAAAGAAAACAACTTGGTTAAGTTTTGGAGAGGCAGACGGGCTCTGTTACATGAGCTCAGATCAGAATGACATGAGGGACTTTTGAGATTGTCTGAAACCCAAGGTCATTTACAGAGAGTGAAAAGTCAGGGCTGGGACTGGAGGAAGAAGGAGCTAGAAGGTTCAAGTCCCACAAAGAAGTGCTGAAAATATGCTATGATGAAGCAGGACCCCAGCATTGTCTGAGATGCAGCAGGGTAGGCAGCAGACAAATGACACACATACTCATTATTCTTCTTGTGTCTGTGACCAGATACAAAGGCAACTTAAGGAAGAGGAGTCTGGAGTCTGGGCAGGATGCTTCCAGTTCCATCTGTGCCCAGAGCTGACTCTGCCATAGCTCCCTGTACGCAGATCCCACTGGCAAAGAGCTGGTCTCCCAGGAGTGCTGACAAACCTGAGAGCACAGGTAAGACCACCACTTCTTCTCAGAGGGGCCAGCCTGGAGCTGGACACAGGAACTAAGGAGCAGTCTAGGCAAAAACTTTCTGGTTTCCATCTGTGCCCAGAGCTAACCCTGTGCCACAGCTCTCTGTACTCAGATCCCACTGGGAGAAAGCTGGTGTCCCAAGGAAAGAGCCTCCAACACATGGGCACAGGGAAATTGTCCTGAACAGAAACACCAATGGCTTATGCTCTAACATCCGGAATCGACAAATGGAATCTCATAAAATTGCAAAGCTTCTTGTAAGGCAGAGGACACTGTCAATAGGACAAAACAGCAACCAACAGATTGGAAAAAGATCTTTACCAATCCTACAACTGATAAAGGGCTAATATCCAGTATATACAAAGAACTCAAGAAGTTAGACTCCAGAGAATCAAATAACCCTATTTTAAAAATGGACTACAGAGCTAAACAAAGAATTCCCCAATGGAGAATATTGAATGGCTGCAAAGCAGCTAAAGAAATATTCAACACCCTCAGTTATCAGGGAAATGCAAACCAAAACAACCTTGGGATTCCACCTCACACCAGTCAGAATGGCTAAGATAAAAAAAAACTCAGGTGACAGCAGATGCTGGCAAGGATGAGGAGAAATAGGAACATCCCACCATTTTTGGTGGGATTACGAGCTGGTTATATCACTCTGGAATTCAGCCTGGCAGTTCCTCAGAAAATTAGACATAGTACTACCTGAGGACCCAGCTATACCACTCCTGGGCATATACCCAAAAGATGCCCCAACATATAACTAGAACACATGCTCTACTATATTCATAGCAGCCTTATTTATAATATCCAGAAGCTGGAAATAGCCCAGATGTCCTTCAACAGAGTAATGGATACAGAAAATGTGGTACATCTACACAATGGAGTACTACTCAGCTATTAAAAAGAATGACTTCATGAAATTTGTAGGCAAATGAATGAAACTAGAAAATATCATCCTGAGTGAGGTAACCCAGTCACAGAAGAACACACATGATATGCACTCACTGATAAGTGGATATTAGCAAAAAAAACTTGGAATACCCAAGATACAATTCATAGATCACTTGAAGCTCAAGAAGGAAGACCTTCAAGAAGAAGGAAGGTCAAGAAGAAGGGTGCTTCAGTCCTTCTTAGAAGGAGGAAAATAATCACAGGGGGAAATATGAAAACAATGTGTGGAATAGAGACTGAGGAAAAGCCATCCAGAGACTGCCCCACCTGAGGATCCTTCCCACATACAGTCACCAAAGCCAGACACTATTGCAGATGCCAAGAAGTGCTTGTTGACAGGAGCCTGATATAACTGTCTCCTGAGAGGCTTAGCCAGAATGTGGCAAATACAAAGGCGGATGCTTGCAGCCAACCATTGAACTGAGAACGGATCCTCAATGGAGGAGTTAGAGAAAGGACTGAAGAAGCTGAAAGGATTTGCAACTCCATAAGAACACAATATCAACCAACCAGACCTCCAGAGCTCCCAGGGACTAAACCACCCTCCCAAGAGTACACAGGGATGGATCTATGACTCCAGCTGCATATGTAGCAGAGGATATTGTTGGGCATCTGTGGGAGGAAAGGCCCTTGGTCCTGTCAAGGTTCGATGCCCCAGTGTAGGGAAATGCCAGGGTGGGGAGGCAAGAGGGAGTGGGTGGGTGGTGGGTGAGCATCCTCATAGAAGCAGGGGGAGATAGCGGGTTTCTGGAGGGGAAACTAGGAAAGGGGATAATATTTGAAATGTAAATAAAAATATCTAATAAAAGAAAAAAAACAACAAAGGAAACTTCAGGAAGAATTCATCGTAGCCGATCACCATTTGAAGATGGAGTTCACCATGGTGGCTGAGAAAGCGTGAGGTGGGGGAGTTTGAGGTGGGTCCATACACCCTTATATGATTATATGAATAATATTGTGCCCTCAGTCAGAAAACAAAGATTGTACATGCTCATCATTTAAATTATGTGTGTGGGTGTATCTGTGTGTGAGCATGTGTTCATTAAACTAAGTGCCAGTGGCATCAGATCTCCCTGGAGCTGGAGTTACAGGAGACTGCTAAGTCCCGCAACATGGGTGCTGGGAACTACCCTGGTTTCTCTGCAAGAGCAGGAAGCCCTCTTAACTGCTAGGCCACTTCTCCAGCCTCCGTTTTTCTTCAGCTAAAGACCCCACCCCATGGATTGATGCTGCCTACATTCATGACCCATTTCAGCTCCTCAGTTAAGCCTCTCTGTAAGCAGATACATCCGGGGACACACACCTCCCAGGTCATTCCAAACCCAGTCAAGGTGACCCTGAAGATAAGCCAGCCACAGCAGGCTACATTCTGGCTATGGGGAAGAGCTCCATCTAACTGAGGCCCAGCAAGAAGCCAAAGTAGGCTTCAAAAAAAGAGGGGAATATCTGATTTGCATTTTAAAAGAGCAATCTGGTTGCTCCAATGGTAAGTGAAGCCTCTCTTTGGGGAAAGGTGAAAGTAGAAGCTGCAGACAAGGTATTTTGGGTATACAGGTGAAAGTTAATGAATGGTGGCTTGTCCCTGAGAGAGGAGCCGCAGAGATGGGGAGAAAGAGACAGATGCGGAGTGTTTTGGAGGTAAGCCAACAAGAATTGGAAGGGGATGGAAGGTACTATTTCTAAATAAAGAATACAACAGTTCCTATCTTTAGTTCAAAAGCCTTTTATGTCAAATGATATAGCAGCTAATAGATCCATTCTAAAAATATATCTAATGTACATTTATGCTAATATTAAAGTTCTTTAGGCCTTTAAAGTTTTCCTATCATAAAATAGTACATGCTTATGAAAGAAAAATCTTAGATACAGAAAAACAATATGATTTATATATATATACATATCTATGAGACAAGATTTTTTTCTGAATAAATATGATTTGATCTTGCATTGTGAGGGTGCCAAATCAAATTCTCTTCTCTCTCTCTCTCTCTCTCTCTCTCTCTCTCTCTCTCTCTCTCTCTCTCATATTTGGAAACTGCAATTTAACCACATTAACACAATAGCTTCCTGGAGATATATTTTGTGTATCAGAGGTGCCTTCCCGGGGGCAAACTGCAGCTAATGGAACACAGTTCCACCTCTCCCAGACCTTAACTTAAGAACTGCACTGGCCTGCTACACAAATCGATATCTATTCCTGTTTTTATGGAGAAGAGGGGGAGGAGAAGGAGGAGGAGGAGGAAGAGGAGGGGGAGGAGGGGGAGGGGGAGGGAGGAGGACCACAGTTGTTGACAGCAACATTTGCCTGAGCAAGGATGAATAATTCAGGTCAGTGGGGAAGCTAGTTGGAAAACCGTTTAAAAGGGCAGTCGAGCCTGTGGTTAGAACCCAGCTGATGTGCGCCCTATCTCTGTAGGAGTTCTGTTATTTTTAATGTATTTGCCCGATACCCCTCCCCAAACCCACCCATGCGCTGGGTTTCCTATTTGACCTCTTCAATTTAAAAATTAGGATGTGATCGATCGCGGCACCGGACTGGCCGACTCACACTGGAGTGAGTTGTTTGGGGACAAAACAGGGGCACAGTCCTGCGCAGGGAGAAGAGCCGCAGGCTAAGCTGGTCCTTCCCTAGCTCAGCAGCATCCCATCCCAAGCTGGTGTGGTAGCGCGAGCCAGTGAGCCGTGAAGTGGCAGGAACCTCCGCGCAGCATCCTCTCCCCTGCCGCGCGCAGTAATGGATCTCTGCGTCCTAAAAGAGGAAGATAATACCGGGTTTAGCTTATAAATAGATGGTTGTATGCTCTCCCTGCGAAGCATTGATTGAGACAGCCAAGCTGACTATTGATCTAATTTTAACTTACATTTTAGCCCTCATGCTCCCGCCTTCCTGTCAGTGCTCCCGGAGTGACAGGCATTAGCCAGTGCGACCGCTAGAGGGCGGGTCGCTTGTCTCCCTGGCTCTATGGGTCTGGCCTCTATGCAGACTAAACAATGCTGGCCTTCATTGAATCTGAAAAATAAGAGTTTGCTTTTCTCGCGCTGAAATGACCTCATCACTCATGAAAGTCAGAGAAAAGCAGAGAATTAGACGACAGGTCAGCGGGAGGGAGATAAAGCTTGAAGTTCTCCTCCTCCTATTCCACCACCACCACACAGAGCACCAGAGATGTGCTTTGTACCCAAACCTGCTGAAAGGGTAAGGGCAACGGGGAGGAGAATGTGAAATTCCTGTTGTCCCATCACTCCTGTGAAGCAACCACTGTGTAAAAAGTTCATATTCCCTACGCTCTGCCTTTACTGAGATGTTACTAAACGCCAGTACGAGGATGGCCTCCAGGCAAGTGACTTACTTTATATTATTTCGGGCCAGCTTGGGCTAGAAACTCAAACCCTGTCTCCAAACAGCAAAAACAAACAAAATTATATATATACACATATATATTCATCATATATATTCATTATTTCTAAGCATAATTCGTATTGTCAAGGTTTAATGAATACCAGCAATTTCATACTATTAGTTTACAAAGCTCAAACATTGTGGTTTTAATAGGGTTGGGAATTAAAACCCATCACTTTTTGTTTGTTACCTTTTGAGTCATGGAGTATTGGACATAGTGTATGGGGGTGCCAGCTATGATCAGGTTAGGCTGATCTAGATCAGGCTAGCCTATGGACATGCCTGGGAGGGGCTTTTTTCCCACTTAGGTTAGTTGGCATGCAAAGACACAGCCCACTGCATGCAGTACTATTCTCTGGGGTCCTGGGCTGTATTAGAGTAAAGCAAACAAAACAAAAACCCACCGGAAATAGAATATATATCTCTCCAGATGATGCCTCCACCCCACTGCACACCTTGGGCTTCCTCAGCGTTTAGACTTGCCTTTCTTGATTGAATAAAACATTATTAGTAAGAGCTAGTAGCTGCCAAGCATCTGTTTCAGGTCAGGCATTGTACTGGCCATTATAATTACATTCATTACCTCATTAAGTCCTCAAGAAAACCCATCAGATTCTATTATTAACTCATTTTAGAGATGAAGAAGCAGGCTACAGTCTTTGCCTAAAGTCGAGCACCTAGGAAGGGACAGAGTCCTTGTTGATTCTGTGAGGGATTACCTAGATCAGGCTATCCTGTGGGCCTGCCCGGGACGGACTCCTTTCTCACTTAGGTTAATTGGCATGGAAAGACTCAGCTCACTGTATGCACTACTATTCTCAGGTTTGGGTCCTGGACTGTATTAGAGTAAAGCAACAAAGCACAAGTGGATTTATTTCTCTCTGCTCTAGACAGTGGATGTGCTGTGACTAGCTGCTTCAAGCTCCTGCCCGTGTGACTTCCCCCAAAATAATGGACTATAACCTGGAATTGCGAGCTAAAATAGGCCCTTTCTCCCGTAAGTTGTTTTTTTTTTATATCAGGATATTTTATCCCAGCAACAGAAATGGAACTAGGGCAACTATCATGTTGCTAGGTAGCCAGTTAGATATTAGCAGGATGAGAGGACATTCGGGCTGGGCTCCCTTCTCGGAATCAGCAACTTGGGAAAGCGAAGGACTGGAGCTACCCCAACACATCTCTGGCCCTGATGTGATGCCCTGCAGTGCCAGGAAATCATTAATGGATAACTGGAAATCCGGTTCAGGAGCTCTAAACCTTGTAAGGTTGCGGTATAGCAGGAATCCTTCTGAAAAAGAGCAAGGCACCAAATAAACAGGCATCAGGCACAGACCTGTGATCTAGTTCTCAAGAGGAGAAGGCAAGAGGACCAGAAGTTTGAGGTCATTCTCAGCTACATAGTAAGTTCCAGTTTGAAGCCAGACAGAATACACGAGACCTTGTCTAAATTAACAGGAACAAGGATATACTAATACCCACTCCTGTCAGAGTTGATCCAAGGATCATCAAAGAACACACGAAGGAACATGTGGTTGTGTACACACACACACACACACACACATACACACACACACACACACACACACACACACAGTTGATCCAAATGAACCAGTCAATCACCTGGAAAGAAAAAGATGTCTCTTAGGAAAGCTGTCTGTTCCCAGGGCTTTGGAATTAAGCCCACCTAAAGTTTGTGCACTTGTCTCTTTGGTCACTGTGTACTATTAGCTTTTGAAAGTGCCTCATTTCTCCGGAATAAACTCTTATCATCTTCTACCTAAACCACGGTCTCCTTGGAAATGTCTCCATGGACATCATGAGAGAAGTCCACAATGAGATCCAGATTGTGGTGTCCAATATATTAAGAAACATGCCTATTTGTAGAAACTCTGTGTGCCCAAGCAGAAGAGTGGACGTGAGAAGGAAAAATGGAAACCTTGCAATAAAAGTTGCCCAGTCCAGACCCAAGTCTTTGTAGAGAGAACTTTTCAAAGAAAAAGACTGCAGCATGTATTGTCACTTGCAGCATCTTCTAGGAAAATAGCTGGATAGTGTAGAAATATTGTCAACGAAAGAGAAGATCTCTCTCAGTTCTCCGTTCAACCAACAAAGTGAACTGGTCAATTTGGTACGAAGAGAAATACTTGACTAAGTGAGAGTGTCTCATCTCCTCAGAGAACCTCATGAGGGAAAGAGGTTACAGATAAGAGGGGGAAAACACCACTCACCATTGCAATTTGTAGTGAAAAGAAATAGTTTGGCAGAAGGAACCAAGAGAAGCTAGTCTGCAGCAGTGACAGTCAAACAGGGAGCTGTAACACGTATAGGAGATGTCAAGTCAGGGTGGGAGCTGGCGCCTCATGGAGCAATGTGGAGTAGCCTAGTGAAAGAAATCATGTTGGGAGAATGTGATTGAGTGAGAGAGGAGGGTAGACAACTCGGGATGTTTTTAAAAACCAGGGTGAAATGAACATCTCTGGGGCAGTTAGAAATCTTTTAAGATGTAGATGACAGAATGAAGTGATTCAGGATTTAGGAAGGTTTCTTTTTCTGAAGCCAGGAGAACATTTAGGAAGTGGGATCTGGAGAGACATTCAAGAAGTTAATACAGTCACCATTCAATGGGAGGTGATGGGAGCTGGACAAAGTGACAAGCTGCACATGGAGAAAAATGGGTGGACTGTTTTCAGTATCTAGTGGTGTGCCAGTGTGATTGATGGACAGATATAGTTCAGATGCTCTGTTTCTGGCTTGAGGCATTGGATTGTGACATATATTTTAATCTAAACAGCACAGGAAGAAAGAAAGAAAGAAAGAAAGAAAGAAAGAAAGAAAGAAAGGAAAGAAAGAAAGAAAGAAAGAAAGAAAGAAAGAAAGAAAGAAAGAAAGAAAGAAAGAGAGAAAAGAAAGAAAACAAATAAGCAAATTGAACCACCTTCTCACTTGAAGAGAGGCTGCCAACCACCCAGACATTTCAAACGTAAATGTAGAATAGTTTGACACTTCTTTATTGAAACTTTTTGGAGCCAGACATGATAGCAAATAATTACGATCTTAGCACTTGGCTGGTGGAAACAGGAATTCAAAGTCGTCCTCTGTTTCACAGTGAGTCTGAGGACAGACTTGGCTACACAACACTTTGTCTCAATCATTCTAACCTCCACACACAGGAGAAGCAACTTCCTAATAGTGTCTCCATAGCCAAAAAGGCAAATATTTGTACTGCTGTGAACAATGTGGCCTAAGACAATAACAGTGGTACATTTTCTTTATATGTTAGTTCAAATGAGAAATGTTTTCAACTCTCCACATTGTCTTGGGCACTTGAATATTTGGGTCCCAGTTGACAGAGCTATCTGGGAAGGTTGGGGAGGTGAAGTCTTGCTGAAGGAAATACATCACTGGAAGTAGCTTTGAGAGTTTAAATCCTTGAGCCACCTATACACACAGCTTGTCTCTGCCTTGTATGTAAAAGACATGAGTTCCCAGTAGCCCACCCTGACCACCATACTTGCAGCTTTCCCTGTGTGATGGGCTCTTCTCCCTCTGGAATGATGAAACTGTGTGGTTGACTGGATCATTGTGTTTCGTTATATCAACAGAAGAGCAATGGATATACTTGCTTCTGTTAGAGATCGGGGAGGAACCTCTTCTAGCTATAACTATGTCTTTGTGTGGAACTCATACTCAACAGCCGCTCAGCAGCACTGAAGCTGGCAATCCTACATTCAAGGTGAATTGCAATATTAGAGTTGGAAAGGGCAGCATTGCACTGATTACCAAACTAACACTCGGAGGGATGGAGTAACTTTGCCCAGAGTCACACAATGAGTTGCAAATAAAGGGAAAGAAGAACCAGGTCGTTCTGTCTTGTTTCTTCTTAAGAACTAAATCATCTCTCTTGGGCATAGAGGCTTTCTTCAGAAGGACAGGCTGCTAGGCTACTATGATATTTGGACATCTCGGGGATAATGGGAATTTTTCATCCATCTACTGAAATGCACAACAAAATGGTGCTCTGCTGAATTCTTCCCTAGGCGAGTGCTGGCCCTGAACGTGGGTATTAATTTGGAGATGCTCTCTTTGGGTTGGGACGAGTGTATGGTTTGTCACTATGACAGCCAATGAAGGAAGCATCCGCTGAGATTCATTCACTTAATTAGCAGTGACATCAACAGGCGAGAACATTCGCTTCCTAGAATGCCAATATTAACAAAGGAAAGGGATATTAGCAGACCATCCCTGACTCACTGAGGAAAAGGATGGCAGTTGCTTTATGGAACCTGGAAGCAGATGAATTATTAAGAATGTTTCCATTTTTAAGCTTTTCAGCCTGCTTATCTGCCTTGAGCAAGCTGTTCATCAATGGGAAAACATTTCTTTAATGATGAGGATTTTAGGACGGCCCATTCTTTTCACGGCTATCTCCGTAGCCTTTGACATGCTGGGTGCTAGCCATCCCTGGATGGGTACAAACAGCTCATCTTTTACTGCTGCTGTTGTGGGCTGAGTCTGAATTTAGCTCCTTGGTCCTAATTAGGGGAAGAAGACGAATGCAACATCTGTGTTGGAGCAAACAGACCTTTTCCTACTGTTCGGATTAATGTGGTTTCCTTCCAGATCCCCCGCCTCAGGTTGGAGTTGTTTCCCTTGCTTTTCTTCCTGTACCAGCCTCCCACTCTCCCGCTGCAGAGCAAGCATCGGTCTAATGTAGCCCAACACGAACTCATCGTAAGCGTCCGTAAAACGTATGAGGGATTTAGTGTGATTTGTTTTTGTTTTGTTTTGTTTTGTAATCTGATTGTGGTTCTTGAGCGTAAGCTTTGTGTATGGCAGTGCTGTCAAAAAAATTGGATATCCCCAGCCCTTACCTGTACTCTGTCCTACTCTGAATGAAGGCACACTGGACCAAGTAGATGGTTGCAGCCTTACCACAGTGTCAAACCTATATCCACTCCAAGTGACATGCAAAATGCCATCGGTGGCCTTTCTGGGCACCAATGGAAGGAGAAGTCCTTGGTCCTTCCAAGGTTGGAACCCCAGTGCAGGAGAATGGGGGAGCGGTAAGGGGTGTGGATGGGGGGAACACCCATATGGGGGAGGGGGAGGGGATGGGTGTACTGATGGACAGGAAACCGGGAAAGGGAATAACATTTGAAATGTAAATAAGAAATATCCAATTTAAAAAAAAAGGAAAAGAAAAAGAAAAATGCCATCGGTAAACTTCTGAACATTACCATTTATAAATTGCTTTTGAGACAGTGTAGTCCTGGCTGGCCTGAAGTTCACTATGTAGACCAGGTTGGTCTTGAACTCACAAAGATCCACCTACTTCGGCCCCTATGTGCTGAGATTAAAGACAGGCTCTGCCACACTTGGCAGCAACTTGTTTTTGACAAACCCCATAACTAATTAGGACTGCATGTCATAACATTGCACTCAGGATTTGCAACTCTTCTTTGTTCTTGTTTTCAAGATCAAGTGAGTAGTTAACAGACTCTGCCACGCGGGCCTCCCCACTGGTCAGGTACACTGCTTCATATTCAAAGCGCAGGTTCCTCTGTGAGTAGGCAGTTAATATGTGTAAGAGCAAACTAACTCAAGCCTTAAGGTGATGTAAATGGAATACAATATGCAGAAATGCTTTAAAAAAACAGGCTGGGGGAGGGGTGATTTTGCAGTTAAATCGCTTGCTATACAAGCAAGAAAAGTAGAGTTGGAATCCCCAGGACACACATAAACGCCAGTAGGCACAGCATCCCACCTGTACATCCAGCCTTGGAAGGCAGAGATAAGGGAACCATGGTCACTTCCATGGTTAAACTGGAGCTACAGGAGCTGGCTAGCAGCACTAACCACGTTCTCGTCAACCAGATTGATAACTTCTGGGTTTGATTGAGTTCCCCTACCTCAATGAGTTAGAGTGAAAGAGGAGCCAAAGGATGATTCCCAACATCAAATTTGAGTTCACAGGCACACATATGCACCTACACCAGAACCTTTATACCTGCAAAAATACATATACCCATGCACCCATGCAACACACATAAGTATATAAAAGAACAAGGAAAACAAAGAAATGCTAAAATAACCCAGGTTATGATGATACCATTAATAAGAACATTAAAAAGACTACACTTATCAGGATATCTGTAACTTTGTGACTCAGTTTGCTCTGCTTTAAATGGGGGGAGGGGCGGTACTTCAAAGGATTATTAATATCTGTAAAGCAGTGTGAATGCTGATGGATATATTTTCTTTTCATAAACTCTGAGTCCACTATCACTACCATAACTATGAGGGCATGGTCACTTCCATGGTTAAACTGAAATTAAGCTTCAATATTGTTAGTAATGATAATTATATTATCTCTAAATTCATCTTAATTGTAACAATCATTTTTTCAGCTCATTGCTGAGCCAGAATAGAGATATAAATAACAGGAAACTATCCTTTAAGATTGTTGATTTCTAGCTGATGTGTAAATTGGTACACACCTTGTAAATGGCGTTAAAAACTCTAAGACACGAGTACCCTCTGCCCTGGTGATTTCCTACCTGTGAATTTATTTTATGAGAACACTCAGGATGGTGTGAAGAGACATGTGTGGAATATTTTTCATCAAATTTATTTAAAATATGGGGGAAAGGGACTTAATGTTCGGCAATGAGCTACTAGTTATGTAAAATATAGACATTCCTATGATGGAATATTGCATAGACATTACATATTGTGTTATAGAAAATATATCTTGATGGAGAAATGTACACCATACACAGGATAGTAAAAATCCACTACAAATACAGTAAGTGCATGAGTAAAGCAGTTGGGTTATGATACATCAATGCAAAAATATTAGTGTGTGTGTGTGTGTGTGTGTGTGAGAAAGAGAGAGAGAGAGACAGAGAGAGACACAGAGAGAGAGACAGAGAAAGAGAGAGAGAGACAGAGAGAGAGAGAGAGAGAGAGAGAGAGAGAGAGAGAGAAGCATATGCCACACGAGGGCAGGGGCTCACAGAGGCCAGAAGTGAGCATCGGATCCCTTAGAGCTGGACCCAGTGGTAATTGTGAGAAGGCACGTATAAGGAATAGAACTCAGGTCCTCTAAGAAGAGCAGTTAGTGCTCTTAACTGCTGAACTATCTCTCCAGCCCCCATCAATGCAAAAATTTTAAATGAAACTTACTGTATTCTCAAAACTTCTTTGAATCTAATCTACTCAGAGCATGCATCTTAAATCAACCATATTTCTAAGTCATGGACTGGTCCAGTGATTCTTTTGGTAATTCAGTGTTGGTTATTAAAGTTATTCCCTCTCTCTGCTGAACGTTCTGTCAAAATACGAAGTTATTACATTCGTCACAGTTCGTAGTTCCAAGCTTTCCCAAACCAGCACTGTCTATGCACCTTTGCTCATTCTCGATGTAACAAGGAGGAGTGTGGCTCCTCCCTCAGAGGAAATGACTGGTTGGGAGCAGGCCTTCTTCCATGCGACTTTCATGGTTTCTGTTGCTGGTCTCTGTGCAACTATGTGTCAGTGCACGGGCGTGCGTGCGTGCGTGTGCGTGTGTGTGTGTGTGTGTGTGTGTGTGTGTGTGTGTGTGTGTGTGTGTGTGATGTATAATTTCCAGAGTCTAGGGCCACAAGACAGCCCTCACTGAGTACTTTTTTCCTGGAGAGGAGCAGCTGGGCGTCTTGATGTCCCCCTTCCTTGAAGGCTATATTCCCAGAGATCTTCTCCTGTGCCTTGTTAGTCATAGAAAACCAAAGCAAGTATGTCTGTCCCCTGGTCTCCCCAGGCATGCTGTAGGACCTCTTTGTATTCCACTAGCATGAATGATTACACCAACCCTTTTGCCTTCTGAAATATCTTGAGGCAGAGACATCTTTGATTCAGGGCTGAGACACTTGTCAAAGAGCCATAAGGCAAGGGAGGAAACAGGATAGGGTGGGGTAGGGTGGCATGAGACAGATGGCGTGGTGGAAAGGCCATGGAGCAGAGGAAAAGAGTTGATCACTCTTGTGGCATCTCAGGCAGCCATCTTTAGAACCCTTAAGGACTCCTTCCTTTAAGAAGTATCAATTTCACTAAAATGCATTTACATAGTATAAAATACACCATTATAAATGTGTCCTTTGATGGTAGCAATATGTTCATCTAGTGACATAATCATCACACTCCAGATAGAGAACATTTCGTTTGTCCAAAATGGCCCCTCTGGCCCCTCTGATGTTAATAGCTGTTCTCCTGAATGGGCAGTGCTGCTCTGCTTTCTGTCCCATAGAATGTAGTGGGCATTTGTGAACATTTCATTTAAATGCCGTGATGAAGTGTGTGCTGTCTTCTGTCTGGCTAAGCATACCGTGAGATTCATTCACGGCGTTGCTGTTTATTTCCTCTCATTAGTGAATAGCACTGTATTGAGCATGCCCGGACAGTTCTTTGTCCGTTTTTATATTTATGGACACTTGAGTTGTCTTTTTATCTTTAGGACAGTCAGTTATTAAAAAGAAATCTTCCATAAACATTTATGTGTACTCCCTTATGTGAAAGTATGTTCTGCTGTCTCCTGAATAAATATGTAAGAATAGGATAGTTGGGTCCTATGATATTATACATAGGATTTTGTGAATGACTGAGTTATTTCTGACTGGAATTTTACTGGTTTTCATGTTCACAGGAAGGATATGAAAATCTCAGCACACATCCTCACTATCGGTCTAGAATGTTAGTGTTTCTAGGGAGTTTGGAGCATCCTGTAATAACTTTAACTAGCATTTTCCTGGGGACTAATGATGTCAACATGTTTTCATATGTTTATTAGGTTCTCTAGACAAAATTTTGATTAATAAACCAGTAGAGACTGCAAGGAGTTTGTATATATTATATACTATGTTTCCAATTGATCACAGCTAATAAGCTGGTATTAATGTATTATTAAGCAAAGTTTGTGCTACATTTTAATTTTCATTTTTTTAATATAATGTCATTCCCTATTCCACATCTTCCAGGGCCCCATCTGCATTATCACAATAAATATAGTTAATCCATTTCTTTCAAGTCCCTCAGACTGCGTTGAGCTTCTCACAATTCCCTGCTTTGGATGGCTTCGGACTTGAGGAACACTCATCAGACATTTTATAGACTAGCTCACTGGATAGCAACTGATGTCTTACATGTTGGCTAGTCTGGGCTTGGTGGCTATGCAGAGGAAGACCATGGTAGCCAAAGGCCATCCCTGTCACTCACGTCTAGGGCTCATGCTGCCATCAGGACTTATTACTGTGGCTGTTGACCTTGATTTCATGAATATGTTGGCCAAGTCTCTACTCAAACACCACCCGTGTTCTCTCATTTCTCATCCCACAGTCTTTGAAAGGAAGCCACTACCACAGGCATACCTAAAGGATGAGGATCCTCAAGACAGACTAGCCAAATAAATTACTTCAAATACTCTTATATGTTAGATTTGTCTATTTATCCCATTTGTTTATTTAATGATTTCTTGAGATCATTTTGAACCATAGATACTGATTATTTTATAGTTTGAATTATAAAACTATTATATATTTTTCATTATATACTTTGTTACTTAATTCCATCTATCTCTCACTATTGTGGGTTCTTTCTGGTTAGCTTCTGTGTTCATTTAACATATGCTCAACTCTGTGTACAGTGTCTGTCTGTGTGTGTGTGTGTGTGTGTGTGTGTGTGTGTGTGTGTGTGTGTGTGTGTGTTTAGCACTCTTTTACTGTCTAGAACTACAAGATGAGTCAGGCTCAAGTAAAATACTCTTCACTCCACCTCTGAAACAAGCTGTTTTTATGGGGCATTCCAGTCTCAGTCCCCTTCATGGGATAACATTAGAAGATCCAAAAATGTAGGTTCTGGGTGTCTGTGATGTGCCCTAGCAATCTGCTACCTATTTTAAAAGTAAGTCATTTGTCTTCCCATAGTTGATTTATAGAAAGTGTTTTATTTTATTTCTACTTCTTAAAGATATATAAGAATGGAGATTTTGCTCATCCTGCCTGGGTAGAGCTAATCCAAGCATTCGTTACAGAAGACCATTGCATTCCTTGGCTTCCCGATGCTCACACTGCTACTTTGGTGGGAAGCTTTGCCTCTATTCCCACTGCTCTTGAAGGAGAAAAGTAGCTCCCAGCCACTTGCTGTTCCTCCACAGATGAGCAGCAGCGTGGGAAGAATGGCGTGGGGAGATGCTTGGGGAAACACTGGCTTGAAAAGTGAGACCAAGAAGATGTCAGCACATGGTGATGGCAATAAAATGTGAAGTGAAGAGAGTGTGATTACTTTCCGTGACATTGAAGAAAAATCCAATGTCAAGTACGGCTGCAGCTTTTAGGCTAAAAGCAAAAAGGAGCTCGTATTGGAGATAGGTGTGTAGCCACGCACAGCCCGGAGCAGGATGAATGTTGATATTAAAGCCCTGGCACTTTTAAGTTCCTCTGATGGCTGAAATTTTAGTTGCATTTTCTTGAAATACAGCAGTAAGCCAAAATTCTCATTTCCACACCAACTGATGTCTACTACGTGTAGGTAAAGAAGCATGGAAAGAAGACGGATGAACAGGCAATCTCCCTGCTCTGGAAGCTTAAGGTTTGGTACAATAAGCCCAAGATTTTTAATTATGCATCTATCTTAGTGAATCTTCTCATGTCAAGATACACAGTATGCATAGACTTGATGTTGATATGTTTTCAACAGGGCTTTAAATCCCACAGGCACCCTCTCAGGGAGCGGGAATTGTAAGTAAGAGACCATAGAAATAGCAGTTCTAATATTTTTTTCTTTCTGTAATCCAGTGGATCGTCCTGGGATATTGGCATGCCTATACCGAACTGGCAGGAAAGTATATGCTGCAAAAAGTGTGTTTAAACGGAGACTAGAAGGCATCGAAATGAGACCCTCCTCTCCAGTTTTGTTGGGGGAGGAGGGTTGTTTCGGTTTTAAATAAGAACAGCGTACTTAGAACTGAAATTCGGGAAAATTTTGAGACCTTAATTCTTCCAAGGTCATTGACATCATTTTCCAAGTCATTTTAGTCCCAGAAGTCAAAGTATCTCCAGGTTGCCAGGTGCTTAACCTACTGCTTAGACCACAGTTTGAGAACAGATGACCAATGGCCAGGGGTTACCATTCTGCTTTGTGCATCAGAACCTTGTTAGGGTCTGAAATTTGAGTCAACCCAAAAATCTACACATTCAATCCTAATTCTGATGCAATGGTGCCAAGAGTCGGGGTCTTTGGGAGGGGGCGTTGCTTATAAATAGGCCTTGGGAACTTGACTACCTTCCTATCATGTAAAAGACATGGCTAGAAAGCAACAACTTTGAAGCAGAAAGCCGGCCCTCACCAGTTACCAAGTCTACTACTTGGTCTTGGACTTCAGCACCTCCACAACTGTGAGCAGAAATGTATAAGTCACACGGTCTAGGGTATTTTGTTATAATACTCACAAGGGATTAAGTCAAACTCCCTGGAATAGTGAGCCAGTTGACCCGGGATGGGTTTTGGGCACTTGTGTTTATTAAAAGCTTCCCAGGAACCAGTAGAATTCCCTGCGGATATGACAAATTTCAGTCAGCCCTCGACTGGTTATAAAAATGGCTTCTCAAAGCCTCCATCTAATTACTTCCTGTCCTTCCCTGAATGCAAATGGCATCTTTTACTCCATAAAGAACTCTGAAAAGGTTCTGTTACCCAATATTCCCAAAGCAACAAGAGAAGACAGCCTTGTCTCTCTTTCAGCTCCTGCGACTCCCACTACGAGCTAAGGATACAACATGAAGCAGGCTGTGACCCAATTCTAGAGAGTAAATTGAATGAAAATCAGTGTGAACTAGAAACAGCTAATTAACAGTGTCACTTCACTATAATTATTTTGCAAACTCAGCTTTATGGAAAAAAAAGTCAGATAAGATTTTTAAAAATGAGTAGATTTAGAATTCATTTCTTAAAAATGTGTCATGATTATCAGGATGCTTTCACTAAAACGTCCTGTGCAGTACAAGCAATGTGGATCTCTATCTAGGCTGTGCCTCTGTTCCAAAGTAACTTGCTGAACACGCCCCGCACACATGTCAATTTTTCTCTTTGACTAAGGCAAGCAAACTTGAGGCCAAACATGTTTCGGATCCATGCTGTTTTAGATTTTAGGAAGGCAACATCATGTGTGAGCAGTCCCTCATATACCCGTGAGGCAGGGTCGGGAGCAGATCCTCAGTCAAGCTCGTTACTCTGCATAAGTGAACGTGTGCATACAAATGATACACAGAGCGGCTATAAATAACCTATGTCAAACCGGTTCATTTTTGCCACCAAAAGAGTCTGGCACAAAATGATTTTTTAATGGAACTCTTTTTTTTCCCAGGGATTTGGGGGAGTTAGAAATTACAGGAAAAGGGCTTTTCAAGTGGGGTTATGCTTAAAAATATTTTTTAACCAGAGGGTTTAAATAAAGCAGTTTAAAATCATCTGAACATGAATGGGAACATCCTGTTTACATGAATGATAATGATTTGAGGCAGGTCCTTCCATGATTGGACAAAGTGGACATCACATCTGCTGCCATTCAGAGAAAGATAGTTTGCTGTGTACCTTTCACAAACATCTATAGTAAATATTTTCAAAAAATGCATGCATTTGATTATCTTATAGAGGACTGGTTATCCGTAATGAACAAATAATAAAATGTAGCTCACAAATTATTTACTGTCTCCATAAGACCAAATGAACTTCAATACACAAAAACATAAATTATTTCATTATGACCGTGTTTACACATACTTAGAGGTAATTAGCGAATGAGCTAAATATCTCAATATATATTTATGAAAGTGTTAATTCAAAATAATAATGAATGTTTTCACATCTCCAAAAATATATGTTTTTCTTTCTGAAGTATATTGGAAATAATCTATTAAGATTAAGAGGCTATGAATTATCTAATAAACAACACAGTATAAGCAAACCTGTCTATAAAATGAAAATCTAATTTCTGAAAAACATAACTCCCTTTATTGAGTACATGTATAATAAGTTGCTAGCATCTTTTCCTTTCCTAGCTTTGTGCGCATGCATGTGCATGTTTGTTGGTGGGTACTCGGGCCACTGGTTACATGCGCACTTGCATGGTGCATGCATGGATGTGAAAGCCAGAGGACAACCCCTGACATCATACTCAGACACACCATCTACTCCTTTGAGACAGAGTTTGTCATTGGCCTGAAGCTGAAGTCGATTAAGCTAGACTGAGCCCCGGGGAGCTTCCTGTCTCCATATCCCCAGAGCTGAGATAGCAAGCCCAGGACACCAAGCCCAGCATTGTTATGCGAGAACTGGTAATTGAACTCAGGTCCTTTTCCTGGCAAGATAAGTGCTTCACCAACTTCCCTATCTCTCTAGCCCAAAGATCCACAATTTAATGTCCAAATAAGGATCTAGCTACCAATGTGAAGAACCAGCATCGTAATTTTTGCGTGTTGTGTCTAGCTCTACATATGTACAGTTTTACGTATGTGCACATTTAAGTACCACTAGAACTACTCACCATTGCAAAGTACTTCTTACTATGTGCAAATTCTGTGGCTGCCATGTTATTCATGAGCCCTTCTGGATGGTAAATTAGTCGGAGTGCAGAGGGAAGCAGGAGAATAGAAATTCAGCCCTTCTGGGAAGGCTTCTTTGTTGCAAAAATCTATTGCACATTTCTATCTGGGAAAGAAATTGAATGGTCAATTAATTTTCATTTTCTCCTATCAACATTGTAAGACTCCGGTCCTCCCACTCTCTCTACTCATGGCTCCTCGTTGCTTTCTGATGCACTCTTGATGTCAGACAAGACCTGCAGAGAAATATAGCCCTGGAGTTTGAATCTGTTCTGAAGAAAAGGAAGGTTGGTGCTCAGTGTGCCAATGTACCTGTGTACCTGTAAGGACTATGAAGTACTTATGGGGTTCAGAGATTTCTAATGTAAAAGTGAACCAAGAGTCAAAATGGAGAATTGATGTATATAAGACAACCCAAAGAAGTAACTGCCCATTTAGATCTTCAAAAACCTTAATGATGTTTTGCTTGGGTTTTCTATTGCTACAGCAAAATACCATGAGTGAGAAGCAAATTGGGAGGAAAGGGTTTATTCAGCTTATACTTCCACACTGCTGTTCATCACTGAAGGAATCAGGGCAGGAACCTGGAGGCAAGAGCTGATGCAGAGGCCATGGAGGAGTGCTGCTTACTGGTTTGCTCTTGATGGCTTGTTTGGCCTATCTACTTATAGAACCCAGAACCATCAGCCCAGAGATGGCACCACCCACAAGAAGCCCACAATGGCCCTTCTCCCACTCATCACTAGTTGAGAAAATGCCTTACAACTGGATCTCATGGTGGCATTTTCTCAACTGAGGCTCCTTCCTCTCTGGTACCTGTAGCTTGGGTCAAATTGACACACAAAACCACCCAGTACAGTCAACAAGTTATTCCAATACTTAGATGACATTTTGCCACGGATGCTTACTATGGCTTGGTTGTGAGTTGAGTTTGTTTCTGAAGAATGACTATCAGTGTACTGTTGCTAAGTAGTGGGCTCTTTGTCTAAGAGATAGATCTCTGTAGGATGTCTTTAAGAACTGTATCCTCAAGGAATTGAGTTAGTTTTTGTGAGATCCCAGTTAGCTTCTTGAGAGAAAATTATGTAGAGAGGTTCCTCATTAGTCTCTGCTCACATCCCAACAAGTGATTGCTCACATGTCCATATGCCCCTGTCACCGACTGTAAAATCATTTACCACAAGGTCTTCATTAGAGTTAAGTCAAGGCCGGTGTCACACCCCCAAATCTCCAAAACTAATAACCTTTTTAATACATTGTCCAGCTTCTAGTGCTTTGTTTCAGCCACAGAAAAACTGACTAACATAGTGTTCTAAGTCAGTGATCAGCAAACCATCACCACACAGTGAATGAAACCTGATGACGCAGGATGCCGGTTTGTTTTGTTGCTTTGTTTTTGCATTTTGGAGTGCATGCATGCATGTGTGAGGAGTGTGTGTGTGTGTATGTGTGTGTGTGTGTGTGTGTGCACGCACGCACATGCACATTATATATGGAGGTCAGAGGACAACTTGCAATAGTCAGTTCTTCCCATCCATCACATAATCCTAGGGATCAAAACCATGTCGTCAGGCTTGGAGGCAGGTGGCCCAGCCCTCTTGCCAGAGCTGTTGTCAGTTCTACTGGAGCACAGCCACTGGTTGGTTTATATGCTGTGTGTGGGTACTCCATGCTACAATGGCAGAGCTGAGGATCTGTGAAGACAGAAGCATGTATTCTCTTACCCTTTGTAAGAAGAAAAACAGTTGCTCTCTATCGTGTCTATCTGAAGTTATACACAACTACCTTCGTTTACAGCCTCAGGGGAGCTAGAAACCTACTGGCCAGTGTTGTCTCTACAAGCAACTCTTAAAATGAAACAACACAGCTGAGGAGGATCTCAGTTGCTAGTGTGCTTGATTAATGTACCCAAAGCCCTGGGTTCAGTACCTAGCACCACATAAAACATATGTGTGGTGGTGGCCACCTATAATCCCACGCTGAGGCAGGAGTTCAAGGTCACCCTCAGCTACATAGAGAACCTGTCTCTGAGCATTCGAGTGAATGAATGAGAAACACATGAATAGATACAGAAAAGTAGATATTTAATAATGCACTGGGGAGTAATAGTTCAGTGGTAGAACACAAGGCAAAGTGTGAGGTCATGAATTCAATTTGCAGCACTGAAAAAAAAATGAAATAACTCTTTTTCTCTAATCCCCTTGGCTTAATCTCTCCCTTATCTGGGATTAAAATTTACAATTCCCACATATGCTTAGTTGCTAAACAGGCTCACAGCACTGTAATGCATATGCAAGAGTCTTTAACTGTCGTTCACATGCTACTAGGAAATTCTGGGACATTTCAACTTTTCTCCCTAAGCAGAGGTCCTTAAACACGACAGCAAAGTTCCAGCTTCCAGCTTCCTCAGGAGGTTTTGATCATTTTTACTGTCCTAACCCCATAAATTCTGAATACTGTTGATCTTCAGAATTGCCTGGGAACACTGCGTGGCAAGGACACTGTAGGCGTAGCAAAAATTTTCAATAAAATGTAAATCAGGCTTTCATAAAGTGCAGCCTTCAGAAAGCCATGTAACAATCAGAACGGTTTGTTCTTTCTGCTTGACCTAGGAGAGCTTTAGTTTCCTTATCTGCTATGGCCAACTTTCTCGACAGAAATGCAGAGTCAATAGGAAATGGCTATGAGACCCCCTCTTAGCCTAACTTGGTTATCCCAACTCAAGGGTAATGTGGACTACTAGAGAATTGGGTTGCTCAAGGCTAGCTAAAAACATGCTTGTCTTTATGGGCAAGTGGTGAGGTCTAATGGGAAGATGGTCATGTCTGGCCTTGCTTGGTTTAATCAACTACATCTTTATAAGCTTGAGTACATTCTTCTCTCTCTCTCTCTCTCTCTCTCTCTCTCTCTCTCTCTCTCTCTGTCTCTCTCTCTTTCTCTCTCTAAATCTAATGTATAGAATGAAGACTGGGTGCCTTTGCCAAGCTACTGTGAGGATCTATGATGAGGGCCTACAGTGTATGGCAGTGGATAAATGATAGAATTCATGACCGTTATCGTTTCCAGAGCACCATATAGCAATAGATTCTTTGAGTAAGAGGATCAGAGAGTGGAGAGAGATGCCAGTCAGTGTGGGTACCATTTCTTAACCCCCTCCATTGAGGAGTCACATGACCACCTATAGCCCATTGTGTTTTCTTCATTTGCATTGAGGGAATGGGGCCTAAAAACAAACTCTAAGTACCACTGGAGGAATTTTGACCAAAAAGCAGTGAAGACCTAGGCCACTAGGCATCTATAGGCTTGTAGCATGCTGACTGGACATTGTCCTAAGTCAAAGAGTCCATTGCCCATGGCTTCACACACACACACACACACACACACACACACACACACACACACACACTCACCTCACACATAAGGATTTAGAAATGAATTTGGGTCCTTTTTATTTCTCCTTTGATTTATTGTAAACTGAGCATCCTTTAGTTCAATTTCTGAGAGCAGGTCCTCTAAATGGGGTACATGCTGTTCAGCCTTCTCTAACAGATTAGAAAAGAACCCAAGGCCATGGGCACAAAGCTTCCCAGAAAATCAGAGCAGCAAAAGCTGAGAGAAGAACTCGATGGGCCGACTCACAGCAAAGCTGTTGTCTGGCAGGCATGTGAGAGGTGGCTCTACCCTCTGTGACTGGGGAGAGAAGTGAGGACAACATGAGGTAGTCCCTTAGTTTGCTAGCAGGACCCTAACATAGCCTCACAAACTAGGTATCTTAAGATAACAGCGGTGTATCATCTCCCAAGCCTGGAGGCCAAAGGACTAAAAGTCCCTACAGCATCACAATACTCCAAAGCCTGCAGGGAGAGCTCAATTGGCCTGTTCTGGTTTGGTTGTACTCATACCCCACTCATGTGCTTCCTCTGATGGAGAACACATGGCAGTCTCTCAAGGGTCTTTAAATCATCTGCCTTGTGTCTCTCCTCTTAGTGGGATAAGGGCTCACTCTACTCCAGTATGACCTCTCTTTGACCTCATCGTGTTTTCACAGACTCTATTTCCAAATAAAATCACATTCATGAATTCTCAGAGTTAGGATTTTAATGTATATTTTTGGAGGTGGTAATTTAAACTATGACAAGTAACCAAAGAAGGGGAGATACTGGATGGCGAGAGGTTGTATTTCATTCCCTTCATCAACTCTTCTAATCCTCTACTCCCTACCTCCCACTTCCCCAATCACCTACCCCAACTCCCCCACTTCTCTATTCCACTACCCTCCTCCCCCACTTCCCTATCCCCCCACATACACTCACCCAACCACTCCTATCACCTCGTCAATGCTTTTTACAGCTCCAAGACATAAACTGCCCCTCTTAGTCAACATCATTCCCCAATAAGACCAAGCTCCTTGATATGGAAATATGAAATGGGTTAAAATGACCCAAAACCTTTCGTCTTCCTATGCAGAGTAAAGACAGATGCATGGGGTATCTCACTAGGACGAAGCATTGATGTGCTCTGCTTAGTGTTGATGGCAGATGCTGCTGGTGTGCCCGTACATTCTGGTTGGTTGTTATTTTAGCAGCGCTGCAGACCAAAACCAGGTCTTGTGCATGCAAAGCAAGCACTCTATCACTCAGCCACTGATTCTCATTCCTGGTCATTCCTCGCTATGATTTTTAGCCCTAGAATTGGTAAAAGGCAGGAGTGAGGAAAAGGCCATCCTCTCATCCCAGATTTGCTCCTTTTTGATAACCAAGGATGCTCTGTGACTTGGAAGTCAACAAAGAAAGTAAAGAGGAAAAGCAATTAAGCCAGGATGAAGACATGAATTTTTCACAATTTACCAAGTTGTAAGACATAGAATGGGATCCTTGGTGTGCTTCCCAAGATTTGGTTTTCTAAGACCTTGGCTTCCCACATGTTTGAAGGTTCCTTAGGTCTGTCCTCTCCTTTGTTCAAATCCTGCTTAAGAATTTAAGCCTCCTTCTGCAAGTCTGGTGGTTGTTGGGTAGAAGAGAAATACAGTGTTTTGATGTAGAGCAAAGTGGCTCTGTTCCTGGAAGAACAATAGAAAGGCAGAGTAGGCCCTGCATTGCCAGAAGAAGGTTAACTGTAAAGTTCCCAATATATGGACACTGAGACCCCACTTAGGAAAGGGCCACAGAAGGGACCAGCACAGGGCTTCTCTGTGCTTTGCATACAGTGTGAATTAATGCATGCATACGAAAGCATCATTCATTCTCCCTTCTTCCAAAGTTTTAGATGTATATTATTTAAGTTACTTTCTTCTGATACATTACGGTACATTTACAAACATTTTTTTCTAGGAATGGTAGCGCCTCAGCGACAGCCTCAGAGTTTGTTGCATCCTCTCTTGATAGATTGATGAAAGTCCCGGGGGCTTCAGATTGGTCTGTGAATATGCATGTGATACACTAAGAAGAAAAATCCATCTATCCGATTGCTCTGTGTGTTCCTGGAAGCAAGCTGCTGTGGAGCTGACTCTGGGCATTGTCATGGTGCTGGGGCATGGCAGTATTGGACTTTCCAAAAGGAGGAAAAAGGACATATCCAAGAGAAAAGTCAACGTGTTTTCAAAGAGCTGTCTACACTGTTCACTTTGGGTTTTAACTTCTAAAAGGCAAGCTTTCTCTTTACTTTCTCTTCATTTACAAATGGAAGAACATGTTTTCACAATGAGTTTGTGCCAAAGATGACATTACTGGGGATACTAAGGTTGGTTCACAAGCGATGCCTTAAAAAAGGTTCGAGCAAGTTCCTCTGCAGGCTTTTTAATTTCTGAAGCAGGTCTGGCTTCAGGGCTTCAGGTGTCTTTTCTTGCTAGGAGTTCATTCTTTTCACCATCTTTTTCTATTCTGTCTCTAATACTCCCGGGCCTTGCAGCTCTGCTCCCTCTGCACGGAGCTCCTCTAGACGGTTTTCTCTCTGTCCTTCCTATTAAGACTCCCTTTTGCCCTCAATCTCACCATGCTTTGCTGCTGCTGTTGTTGAGACAAGGGTTCATGTATCACAGGCTGACCTTAAACTGCTTTGTAGTGAATCTTGAACTTGCTGTCCCCTGCTTCCAGCTCTAGAATGCTGGGATTCAGGCATTTGTACTACCCATTCCTGGTATATGTGATTCTAAACTCAAGTCCAGAGCTTTGTGTATGGTAGGCTATTGAGGTAGTGTCTTTTCTCAGCTATGGTATTGCTAAGTGTGGGGGCCATAAAGACCTGGAGTCTGCACACAGCCCCTGTAACTCTGCCCCCAAGTTATTTCTGAATAACTTGGTGAATAAAGATGTCAGCAGCTGGGCAGGAGAGAGATAGGTGGGGTTTAGGTTTCCCGGGCTTGGGATCTGAAAGAATCACTAGGGAAGAAGGTAAAGGAGAAGGGAAGGAGAAGCTGCTATGAGTTAGATGAACCATAGAACATGGCCCTGAGGGCTTGTACCTTAGTAAGAGTCTTACTGCTGTGAACAGATACCATGACCAAACCAAGTCTTATAAGGACAACATTTAACTGGGGCTGGCTTACAAGTTCAGAGGATGAGTGCATTATCATCAAGGTGTGAGCTGAGAGCTCTACATCTTCATCTGAAGGCTGCTAGCAGAACTGGCTTCTAGGGAGGTAGAATGAGTGTCGTAAAGCTCATATACACAACGACACACTTCCTCTAACAAGGCTGCACCTACTCCAACAAGGTTACACCTCCAGATAGTGCCACTCCGGGGGCTAAGCATATTTAACCCATCACAGCTGGCCAATTGGAGTTAAGAGCATCCCAGAAGAAACACAGTAAATAGTAAGTGGTAGGAAAGTAGACTCTTAACCGCAGGGAGGGTGGGCAGCCTCCCAGCTCTTGTGTTGTTTAGGGCTTATTATAAATATAAAGTCTGTGAGTGTGTTTTTTATTCAAGAGCTCAATAACCAAAGGTGGAGTAGAAACTCCTGGCCAAGATTTAAATATTTATTAGAGCAGTAGATGAGCATTCCCTCACTGAGCTACATCTTCTGGTCTCTGTATGTATTCCAGAGTCCAATTTAATGATAATGAAGCTAAGAAAAAAGGGGTAGTTTATAGAGTTAGTGTGAAATACATGTAAGATGAAATTATTAAACACAGCATTTAAGTCATACAGGTTTTTCAGAGCTCTGCTTAAAAGTAACTGAAAGATCTCTTCTCCTTTCTGTTTTAAAAGATCACAAGGAGGAGGAAGGGAGATGGGATAGGGAGTTTGCAGAGGGGAAACTGGGAAGGGAAATAACACTTGAAATGTAAATAAATAAAATAACAACACAAAAGAAAAAGTCTTTACGAATGCTATTAGCAACCTCTAGAAGCTGATGGTAAAACCTTATTGCTGTAGACACCACATACTTAGTTACAGAACTTGGAGAAATCAACCTGGTATTCACCTGGAAGCTTCATTCCTATTGGATGCTAGAAGGTCCTCTACAGGCTGCTGGCAGAGGTAAGTAATCATTAGTCGGGTGAACTACAATAATAACAGCCTGACGAGACATGCCCACTGGTGCACTAGTGGCATGAAAGTCATGGGAAATCAATCACATCCTCCTTGAATGTAAGTCCCCCTCCACAAGACGAAACCTATAACTGGTTCCATTACTCGTCCAACCACCTTTAACTAGACAGGTCATGGGCCTAGGGGAGAACTGACTACCATTATAGTGTTAAGTATATACAGTATTAAACCAACTTCTAATGACTTCTAATTCCTACAGATGCATCAAACTTGTAAAGTATTTGGGATTTTTAAGGACTATGGGACTCTTAAAGTATTTTATATCATGATATTAATATGAAATCTTATAGATAAATAAATGAAAGGTGTTATGTTTATGTATCAGGTTGCCAAGGTGTGAAGTCTCCTAGCTTCTGCTGTAGAAAAAAAAAAAGTCACAAGGCATAGTGGAGAGCTACAAATGTTGTCCTCAGATATGAATTTGAACCAACTCCATCTTGTCCTCTAAGTGTGGCTAGGCAAACTGGCCATCTCCTGAGCTTCACTCTCCTTTGAGGTAGATAGAAATTATAAAGCTGTACCATTCCTGTACGAAATAGACAGAATTCTTAAATCCTAAGGCTTTTGGGAGAAAGAATGTTCACACACACATCAAATCATGAGCAAAGTATGGCAGTGAGTGAAAGCCCTGTAGATGCCTTGTATTCCTGTGGATAAGAGCCACTAAGAGTATAAGCTGTGAGAAAGGAAAGCAGAGACAGAAAGGGAGCAATGCTGAGCAGAAAAAAGAGCACACAAAAAGCAAAGTTGGAGTCTCTCTTGATTTTAATTAAGGCTGTGACTTTCATGACTGGGCACCAACATTGAAAAAGGACCAGGGTCACAGAGCATACAGAGGGAGAAAAGGAAACTTGCAGAGCCTAGCAAAGGGGCCTGTCGAGCAGCCACAGCATAGCAGTGTTTAGGAATGGCTAACAGGAGTCGCTATCAGCACAAAAGCCTAGGGAAGCAGGAAGTGAGGGAGCACTTGTGGCTTCAGAGTTTTTCATCTAGTAATATTTACACGTTTGTCTGATTATAGAAGTAGTACACAGTCACACCAGAAATTTAAAACCACGGGAAAACAGAAATCTCAGATGAAAATAATCTGTAACGCAGAGGATTATTCTCTGCCATTGGGGTTAACTCTTGTGGTTGTGCACATATATTTGTCTTTCTTGTAGCGCGTGGGTTTATTTTAGAAGCAGGACTACTATCTCATGTAATTTCACAGTGGAAACATCGCCCACTGTCATGCTTCACCTTCTTCAGGTGCTATTAAAAATTTCAAGCATAAAAATGATAAAGAATCTAGAATAAAGAGTCTCAAGGACCCATAACCTCAACAGAGCTCAAACCACACCCAACTTTCATCTATACAATGTTTACTTCTCTCATGAAACAACCTGTGTTAACTTGAAGCAAAACCCATACCAAAGAAACAATGGACGAATATATACATGTTAATATGTCCACAGCATGGCAGTCTCAGGAATATTGCTGAGGTGATGCTGTCATTTCTGAGAAATACTAACAATTAGATATCACCACACATGCATTCATTATTTACTTTTTCCTAGTTGTCCATAGTCTTTAACTGTCTGAACTGCCATCAGACTTCTGGTATGTGAGAGAAACAAAACAAACAAACAAACAAACAAACAAAACACCCTAGGCTTACACTAGAGTTATTGAATAAGCTCATGATGCATTTTATGTAAAACACAAATGAAAAATATTTTAAGGTTTATCTACTCAAAAAAGCCCAAACAAAGAATAGCTCTCATGCCACATTCTCATTTAGGAAAATAAGACTATCCTAGGGGTTGTCAAATTCTAAATCATGGACAAGAAATGGGCAAGATAATCATGGAACATCTTAAACTAAAGGGGGAAAAAAGACCAGGGTCACCCCCAAAGGATTCAGAACCCTAAGCAATTGCTCTGTAGCCAAAGGTGTAGCCATTCTAATACCAGAAAGGACGACTACTTTGAACCAAAGTCCATCAAGTGAGTGCAAACTCAGGAGCTCCAGGCAGCCCACATATACACTTCAAAGCAAGCGCAGGTCATTTCAAAGAAACAAGACTATTATTTTAATAACACAAAGGGAAAGTATGAATGACTCCTCTTGGCTTTCCTTTTAAAATTATACTTTAAAGTAAACAAATGGCTTGTAAAAATTATTTTTATAGCCTAGTTTGAGAAAGTGGAAAGATGTTAAGACTGGCATCCCATATATCGTAATCAGCCTTTTTGTTTCAAATGACTGTAACCTCATCAAAGAATAAATAAGAACAAAGAAAATAAACCCCTTGCTATCATTTTGCTTATTCCCTCTCTAGGTTTGATGCACTTTCCTGGCAGACCCTTCTGACTTTGAAACTTGGCCCCGAGACAGCTCTGAATAACGGAATATGAGCAAATCTGCCATACGCTGCTTCCAGTGACGATCTTTAAAGTATGACAGAATGATTTGGCTCTCCGTACCCTACAGCCTCTGTCTGTGATCTTGAAAATACTGGCACCAGCTAGTAACTGCTTCTGCTCTGTAGACACCACAATGGGAAGACACAGGGAAGAGATGCTCGGACACACCCTGGAGCCTGGAGCAGAGGCAGGGCTAAGCTGCAAGCCTCCCAAGGAAAGGGATGGTGTTGGTTGTGCTACATCGCTCGGATCTGAAGCACTCGGTGTCAAAGCACTCTTACCCGAAACATCCATTTTTTTCTAAGCGAGTCTACACAGCTACAAATTATGGGAAGGACAAATGACAGCAGAATCACTCAAATTACATCAGCAAAACCAGGCAAATGTTCCTGTTTCTTTTCAGAGAAATAACAAATAAGAGATATGGTGTGGGGGGGGGGCTTGGGGGGTTTCAGATGGGAAGGATGGGCAAGACATTCAACAAATCAAATTGAGCATTATGGCTCCAATTTATTCAGAATGCTTTGATGAATACTTAAATTAATTCTAATTTTTCATTTTAGCCAGTAACGCTATGATAAATATTTTATTGCACACACACACACACATCTTTGTATACACATACTTTCTTTCCCTGGAAGAAACTGCTAAAGATTAAATTCCTTTGTGTGCAGTACACCTACTTTTTTTTAAAGTTTGGTAAATGTTAGTTTTATTTGTGCTTTATTCAACAAATATCTGTTAGTGAGTCACTACTGTATAACTCTGGCTCTTCTGGTCTCCTTAAATAATTCAACTAGAGATATTAAAAATGGGGGAGGGGTAGGTCGTAGGTAATATAACAACTCAGAGAAGGTTTGGGTGGCCCAGAAAGTCTTGCTAGAATCTGAGTCCTTGTTGGGAGATAGAAAAGATTCGGAGCTGAGGAAGAGACATAGACCAGCATGGAGAACAAAAGCAGGCCACAAATGGAAACACAACAGAATATGGTTTGAATAAAGGAGTTTGGGCTCTTTATCTTGCCTAGCTGTCAATATTTCAAAATCATTTCCTATGAAAATCTGCATGTCTAACATCCTAAAAAGAGGAAGACATGGCAATACAGTAGAGTTAAAAATGTCTCCCACATTTAGAAGAGGCTTACTGTCTCTTATGTGCTGTGGTCCCCCAGTATTTTCCTGGTCCCTGTGAAGTGGGGACCTGGTGTCAAGCATGAGAAAAGGGGGTAAATGAGGAAGATCCTGTCCCAGGACAGTGATCCAATCTGTGAATGGAGCAATCACACTTGGAAGTATTGTAAGAGAGTTCTGGAAAAAAAATTGGAACTTGGTCATGGTAGTCTTCCTGTCTATCTCAAAACTGTCCCTAAACCCTGGGAAGTGAGCTTTACACCAGCCCTGGTGGTCCTGCTCTGTCCCTGCTTCAGCCACATCCTTCAAGGAGCCACATGCTGTGCCCTAACACCCCCTCATCTTCTAGATCAGACTTAGAATCAAATCATTTGATGCCTCCATGACTTTACAATACTTCTAGGGCCAGGAGTCTTCTTTTGGTCCACCCAATAACATATATCCATAAACCCAAGAGTGCTCAAGGGGACTGGAAGCTGAGTTTGGAACACTAGAGACAATGTTGTATGCTGGCTAGATGTTTATATACATACCTCATCGGCCCCTTACTGTGAGAGGAAGTTGAAAGACAGAAAAGGAAAGAGCCAAGGACCATATTTGCGCTTTGTTCTAGGTTTATACATAAGGTTGTCCCTTAATGTGTCAGATGAGAAGTGGGTAAGAAAGGCTTGTTTATAGAGGACAGATTGGTCCACACAAGAGGCGGGCCAGCAGAAGAAGGTTAGGCTCTTGTGGAAACATGCAAAAGAGGTAATGAATGAGTCAGCCAGGTAAAGGATGGAAACAAATCCAAGAATGGTCACCACGAGATGACACACTGCCAGCCTCCACTTTTGAAAGATCACAGCATTGTCTAAATAGTCCCATGACTTCTTCCAGCTAATATTTCTAGAAGCGAATCAAAGGAAGCCAGTTACAAATGGCACCAGTGGTTTACGTTAGTTAAAATGTTTGGATTTTGAACTCCATGTGAGAATAAAAGTTAGGAGAGAGACAAGTGAAGTGGCCGTACCTAAGAACACTTTAATATCAAGATGTACCAGAGGTTGGTAAGAGAAAGCTAACTGTGGAATTACGGAGAAGAAACAAAGAAACTCCAGCAAAGGATGTGGAAGACAGATTGGGTGCTTCGAAATTAAAGGGGAGTGATTTGTAGCTGTTCTGATATCAGTCCAAAGTATGTGTGCTTAAGGACTGAATAGAAAGCAATCGATTTGAAATAGAAAAACTTTAAGCTCAGAAATATGGAAACATGAGAAATAGCCCTGAATTAATTGTTTGGAAGGCTTTTTAGGGCTTTCTTTGGTTCATATAAGTCACTTCCACAAAATATTTTTAATATTTGAGAGGAAATATCTCTACCAGTTCACAGTAAATGACATTCAAACAGGAGTGAGAGGCTAAAATGCATCTCTTATCCAGGTATGGGTACTGATTCTCATCCTCAGAGGCCTGCCATGTTATCAGCACTAGAGTTTCTTACCTGTCCTAAGTCCGGTTTGGTTGTGAGCCATGACAGGTAGATGAGGGCACAGCCAGCATGGGGAGGGTGGGGTGCAGTGTGAGCTGGTAAGGCCCAGCTGGGTGGATCACAGAGCATCTTCTCACTGGTTGCCACACCTGCCATACAATGATGGACACTTACATCAAACTAAAACAACTGAAGGGCCCTGGGAGAACTCAGACAAGGGAAAATTAGGACTGTAGTTCACAGAGTTATCAGACCTCCACACAGGTTTTTTCTGTTCCACGAAAGCTATGAGATGTGGGACAATTCACTGAGTTTCTCTAAGTTTATTTTCTCATCTATAAAAAAGAGGGCTATGTAGAGAATCATGGTGTGGTGGTTTGAATGAAAATGGCCCCCATAGGCTCAAAGGGAGGGGCACTATTAGAAGGTGTGGCCTTTCTGGACTAGGCGTGGCCTTGTTGGAGAAAGCTCATCACCAGGGGTAGGCTTTGTGGTTTCAGAAGCTCAAGCAAGGCCCATTGACTCATTTGTTCTTCTTGCTGGTTACATGCCATTATGCAACCATATCTGCTTCCGTGCCACTATGTGTCCCTGCCATGATGATAATGAACTAAACCTCTGAACTATAAGCCATCCGCAATTAAATGTTTTCCTTTATTAGAGTTGCCATGGTCACAGTATCTTATCACAGCAATAGAAACCCTAAGACAGATCGCAAAAACCCAATATACATATATGATATGCAACTGAACCATAACTCAGTGTAATGTAATAGAAAAAGACCTGAATGCTATCGTAGGTAAATTTATTATCTCTTTGTAGCAACATAATGCATAGTTCTGGGGATGAGCACAAGGAGGCAAAGTCAAGACTTTAAACCCATGCTGAATTTTGGGGACTCTCTGTTCCTCAGTTTTCTCATTTGTAAAGTGTAGCTCAGTAAAACCCTGCCTTATAAGGTTGCTTTGAAATTAGAATAAGTAAATACAAGCACTCAGAAGGCAGGAACAAGGGTTTCTTGAGTTCAACGCCAGCCTGGCCTAATAGCAGGTCCACCAGGAATACATAGTAAGACCCCATCTGAAAAAGAAAAAAAAAGTGAGATTATAAAATAATTATTATTTTATAGTACTGGCAACACATATAAATGTTAGATTTCTTCTCCTTCCTTTTGCTTAGTCTTGCTCTGTGATTTTTCTACGGCAATTAAACATTGGTTTTACAAATGTGTAAAAACCAAAAAATTCTTTGTAACATGAATTATTAATAATTGGCAGTCGATTTAATTAATTTCTATTCTGTGTGGAAATAAAATAATTAAGACCGTTAAAGCAGCACATCAGAGAACGATGGCCATAAGCTTTTAGCTGCTCTCTTCGGAAGGGGAAGAAGGTTTGTAGGGCCGAGGTATCTGCATCTGCGTACATTTTCTTACTATTACTTTTATCCTTTCATTTGCCCAGTAGTGGGAACCTGAAATACTGCTTTCAATGTCGTTTTGTTTGTAGCCAGCTCTGTAAATGTGACATCAGTATCGAACTGTCAGGGGTGGAGGGTGACCTCGCACAGCTGCGCTGCGTAAGAAGGGAGCCATGGCTGCCCCACTCACCACAGAAAACATGGACACAAAATGGCTGAATCAACGGAAGCTCCTGTCAGCCTCTCAGCTCCTTGGACAATCAACCCCTACTGAGAGCAGGTGCCCGGATCACAGTCTCATGCTGTTTCCCCCACTTGCAAACTCTTCCTGTTCTCCACAGACCAGGTGTCTCTTGCCTGGGGTATGAGGTCAGGGGGTGCCATTCGCTGTTTTATCAAGAATATTCAGCTGCTCGAGCAAGGCTAATATTGAAAAAATATATATTATTTGAATTGCTCAGTTCCCTAGGGGAGTTTCCTGTGACTGCTCAAGGGAAATGAGGAAATGGTGTACTCAGTACACACACACACACACACACACACACACACACACACACACACACACACACAAGTACACACATATACACACACATACACACAGATATACGCACACATACACACACATACACACATATACACACACATATACATACACATACACACATGCATACATTCACACACACACACACACACACACTGTGCTTTAGGTCAAATTATCATCAAGGAGCCAGTAGGAGATCTCTTAAAACAGGGCTGCTGCAATCACGCTTTCAATCCAGCCACTACACTTGGCAGGTAATTGCAAGCCAGGGGCAAGCCACAAATACCATTAAATACAGACATTATCGTCCCAACGCCCACGAGCACCATTGGAATAACGAGCTACCCATACACCCAGATTCCCTGATCACATGGGCTATACATTTCACAAGAATTTTCAAAGTCCAGGCTGGCGGAGGAATTCTCCAAGTCTTAAGATTACTTTAGAGGCTAGAATAATTCTGAGGGATAAACTTAGTTGACATAAAACAACAACAAAAAATGATGATGGGTTTACTGTAAATGTGGAGAAGGGAGAAGTGTTTCTTGTTTGCTTCAGCTTTTTTCTCTTGACGATTTCTTTCTTTTTCTAGCAAGTCTATTATTATGGCTCTCTAGACCTAATTGGCAAGCAAAAATAAATAAATCATGGGCACTCACCCAAGCATTTTTCAGGGAATTTATAGTTGAAATTGTGTATATATTGATCAAAACAGGCATCCTGCCACAGTCGATGGGGTCCCTGGCAGGCAGGCCTCAGAAGACTGAGCAAAATTATAATACCATCAACTGTAGAATCACTAAAAATTTCAGCACATATCACAAATAAAGCATCACAATTTCTATAAGGAGAAAGTGCTCCTGATAGAGTTACCAGGCTGCTCAGAGGCAGTAGGCACCAAAATGTGAGATTTCAGGAACTCAGTTTATTTTCATTCAAAAAAAAAAAAGAAAAAAGAAAACGCTTCAGTAAGCGTTTTAATAAGATTCTGTTTCAACATTGTCCACCTGAGTCGTGATGGGAACTCATAGAGGTAAATGTTCATTAACATTTTAACTCTTAAGGCCTCAGGATATAGCTCAGTAGATAAAGGGCTTGGTAAACAGCATAGGAATGCAGTTAAGATCCTTAGTACCCACAGGAATTCCAGGCAACAATCTGTAAACATCTGTCCTTAAACCCACAGATGAGTACAGTCTGTACCCCTCCATCACCAAGGGAACTTCCTTTCATAACAGATAGAGACTGCTACCAAAAATCACAACCAATCAAAATGCAGAGTTGTGAAGCCCAGTCCCTCCCAATGGATAAAAATCTATAAAACACTCCCACCCTCGGGGAACATTGCTGAAGAGGAGGTGGAAAAATCATAAGAGCTGGAAGATCAGGCAGTTCGTTGTGAGAATCTGTCTCCTAGTAATAATAGGGGCTATGGCCACCAGGTCTTAGTAACATAGCTGCCCAAACATGGGCTGAACAGGGAGGACACCAGCGAATATTCCAAAGTGGACGGGGAAAAGCCCATGAGGCCTCAATCCTAAAACTATAGATAACTGCGGATAGCTTGGAATAGGAGAGAGAGAGGGAGTTTTCCCCAGGGAAGAACATACTATTGGTTGACAAATGGTCAACCCTGAAAATATATATACAAGTAACATTATATAACATTATATATACTGGATAAGATACACACACACACACACACACACACACACACACACACACACACACGTAATTTCAGCATTGTCAACCTGAGTTCTGATGGGAACCCATTGAGGTAAATGTTCATATTAAGAGATTCAGGATAGTCTCTGCTCCCAAACCCCGTGGGAGAGAGACCTCACCGCCTGATCAGGTGGGCACTCCTGAGGCTGCAGAGCGGAGGAGACCACCAACACTGCCCACCCCTGCCCACATCCCTGGCCCAAGAGGCAACTGTATAAGGCCTCTGGGTTCCCGTAGGGGAGGGCCCGGGAGCGGCAGGACCCCTGCGCCTGAGACACTGCCGGAACCTGAAGGAAACAGACCGGATAAACAGTTCTCTGCACCCAAATCCCGTGGGAGGGAGAGCTGAACCTTCAGAGAGGCGGACACGCCTGGGAAACCAGAAGAGACTGCACTCTGTGCACATCCAGGCGCCAGAGGAAAACACCAAACGTCATCTGGAACCCTGGTGCACGGAGGCTCCCGGAAGGAGCGGCACAGATTTTCCCGGTTGCTGCCACAGCAGAGAGGACTTAGGCAGTACCCCACGAGCAAACTTGAGCCTTGGAACCACAGGTAGGACCAATTTTTCCCCTGCAAGAAACCTGCCTGGTGAACTCAAGACACAGGCCCACAGGAACAGCTGAAGACCTGTAGAGAGGAAAAACTACACGCCCGAAAGCAGAACACTCTGTCCCCATAACTGGCTGAAAGAAAACAGGAAAACAGGTCTACAGCACTCCTGACACACAGGTTATAGGACAGTCTAGCCACAGTCAGAAATAGCAGAACAAAGTAACACTAGAGATAATCTGATGGCGAGAGGCAAGCACAGGAACCCAAGCAACAGAAACCAAGACTACATGGCATCATCGGAGCCCAATTCTCCCACCAAAGCAAACACGGAATATCCAAACACACCAGAAAAGCAAGACCTAGTTTCAAAATCATATTTGATCATGATGCTGGAGGACTTCAAGAAAGACATAAAGAACTCCCTTAGAGAACAAGTAGAAGCCTACAGAGAGGAATCGCAAAAATCCCTGAAAGAATTCCAGGAAAACACAATCAAACAGTTGAAGGAATTAAAAATGGAAATAGAAGCAATCAAGAAAGAACACATGGAAACAACCCTGGACATAGAAAATCAAAAGAAAAGACAAGGAGCTGTAGATACAAGCTTCACCAACAGAATTCAAGAGATGGAAGAGAGAATCTTGGGAGCAGAAGATTCCATAGAAATCATTGACTCAACTGTCAAAGATAATGTAAAGCAGAAAAAGCTACTGGTCCAAAACATACAGGAAATCCAGGACTCAATGAGAAGATCAAACCTAAGGATAATAGGTATAGAAGAGAGTGAAGACTCCCAGCTCAAAGGACCAGTAAATATCTTCAACAAAATCATAGAAGAAAACTTCCCTAACCTAAAAAAAGAGATACCCATAGGCATACAAGAAGCCTACAGAACTCCAAATAGATTGGACCAGAAAAGAAACACCTCCCGTCACATAATTGTCAAAACACCAAACGCACAAAATAAAGAAAGAATATTAAAAGCAGTAAGGGAAAAAGGTCAAGTAACATATAAAGGGAGACCTATCAGAATCACACCAGACTTTTCGCCAGAAACTATGAAGGCCAGAAGATCCTGGACAGATGTCATACAGACCCTAAGAGAACACAAATGCCAGCCCAGGTTACTGTATCCTGCAAAACTCTCAATTAACATAGATGGAGAAACCAAGATATTCCATGACAAAACCAAATTTACACAATATCTTTCTACAAATCCAGCACTACAAAGGATAATAAAGGGTAAAGCCCAACATAAGGAGGCAAGCTATACCCTAGAAGCAAGAAACTAATCATCTTGGCAACAAAACAAAGAGAATGAAAGCACACAATCATAACCTCACTTCCAAATATGAATATAACGGGAAGCAATAATCACTATTCCTTAATATCTCTCAATATCAATGGCCTCAACTCCCCAATAAAAAGACATAGATTAACAAACTGGATACGCAACGAGGACCCTGCATTCTGCTGCCTACAGGAAACACACCTCAGAGACAAAGACAGACATTACCTCAGAGTGAAAGGCTGGAAAACAATTTTCCAAGCAAATGGTCAGAAGAAGAAAGCTGGAGTAGCCATTCTAATATCAAATAAAATCAATTTTCAACTAAAAGTCATCAAAAAAGATAAGGAAGGACACTTCATATTCATCAAAGGAAAAATCCACCAAGATGAAGTCTCAATCCTAAATATCTATGCCCCAAATACAAGGGCACCTACATATGTAAAAGAAACCTTACTAAAGCTCAAAACACACATTGCACCTCACACAATAATAGTGGGAGATTTCAACACCCCACTCTCATCAATGGACAGATCATGGAAACAGAAATTAAACAGAGATGTCGACAGACTAAGAGAAGTCATGAGCCAAATGGACTTAACGGATATTTATAGAACATTCTATCCTAAAGCAAAAGGATATACCTTCTTCTCAGCTCCTCATGGTACTTTCTCCAAAATTGACCATATAATTGGTCAAAAAACGGGCCTCAACAGGTACAGAAAGATAGAAATAATCCCATGCGTGCTATCGGACCACCACGGCCTAAAACTGGACTTCAATAACAATAAGGGAAGAATGACCACATATACGTGGAAATTGAACAATGCTCTACTCAATGATAACCTGGTCAAGGAAGAAATAAAGAAAGAAATTAAAAACTTTTTAGAATTTAATGAAAATGAAGGTACAACATACCCAAACTTATGGGACACAATGAAAGCTGTGCTAAGAGGAAAACTCATAGCGCTGAGTGCCTGCAGAAAGAAACAGGAAAGAGCATATGTCAGCAGCTTGACAGCACACCTAAAAGCTCTAGAACAAAAAGAAGCAAATACACCCAGGAGGAGTAGAAGGCAGGAAATAATCAAACTCAGAGCTGAAATCAACCAAGTAGAAACAAAAAGGACCATAGAAAGAATCAACAGAACCAAAAGTTGGTTCTTTGAGAAAATCAACAAGATAGATAAACCCTTAGCCAGACTAACGAGAGGACACAGAAAGTGCGTCCAAATTAACAAAATCAGAAATGAAAAGGGAGACATAACTACAGATTCGGAGGAAATTCAAAAAATCATCAGATCTTACTATAAAAACCTATATTCAACAAAACTTGAAAATCTTCAGGAAATGGACAATTTCCTAGACAGATACCAGGTATCGAAGTTAAATCAGGAACAGATAAACCAGTTAAACAACCCCATAACTCCTAAGGAAATAGAAGCAGTCATTAAAGGTCTCCCAACCAAAAAGAGCCCAGGTCCAGACGGGTTTAGTGCAGAATTCTATCAAACCTTCATAGAAGACCTTATACCAATATTATCCAAACTATTCCACAAAATTGAAACAGATGGAGCCCTACCGAATTCCTTCTATGAAGCCACAATTACTCTTATACCTAAAACACACAAAGACCCAACAAAGAAAGAGAACTTCAGATCAATTTCCCTTATGAATATCGACGCAAAAATACTCAATAAAATTCTGGCAAACCGAATTCAAGAGCACATCAAAACAATCATCCACCATGATCAAGTAGGCTTCATCCCAGGCATGCAGGGATGGTTTAATATAAGGAAAACCATCAACGTGATCCATCATATAAACAAACTGAAAGAACAGAACCACATGATCATTTCATTAGATGCTGAGAAAGCATTTGACAAAATTCAACACCCCTTCATGATAAAAGTCCTGGAAAGAATAGGTATTCAAGGCCCATACCTAAACATAGTAAAAGCCATATACAGCAAACCAGTTGCTAACATTAAACTAAATGGAGAGAAACTTGAAGCAATCCCACTAAAATCAGGGACTAGACAAGGCTGCCCACTCTCTCCCTACTTATTCAATATAGTTCTTGAAGTTCTAGCCAGAGCAATCAGACAACAAAAGGAGATCAAGGGGATACAGATCGGAAAAGAAGAGGTCAAAATATCACTATTTGCAGATGACATGATAGTATATTTAAGTGATCCCAAAAGTTCCACCAGAGAACTACTAAAGCTGATAAACAACTTCAGCAAAGTGGCTGGGTATAAAATTAACTCAAATAAATCAGTTGCCTTCCTCTATACAAAAGAGAAACAAGCCGAGAAAGAAATTAGTGAAACGACACCCTTCATAATAGACCCAAATAATATAAAGTACCTCGGTGTGACTTTAACCAAGCAAGTAAAAGATCTGTACAATAAGAACTTCAAGACACTGAGGAAAGAAATTGAAGAAGACCTCAGAAGATGGAAAGATCTCCCATGCTCATGGATTGGCAGGATTAATATAGTAAAAATGGCCATTTTACCAAAAGCAATCTACAGATTCAATGCAATCCCCATCAAAATACCAATCCAATTCTTCAAAGAGTTAGACAGAACAATTTGCAAATTCATCTGGAATAACAAAAAACCCAGGATAGCTAAAGCTATCCTCAACAATAAGAGGACTTCAGGGGGAATCACTATCCCTGAACTCAAGCAGTATTACAGAGCAATAGTGATAAAAACTGCATGGTATTGGTACAGAGACAGACAGATAGACCAATGGAATAGAATTGAAGACCCAGAAATGAACCCACACACCTATGGTCACTTGATTTTTGACAAAGGAGCCAAAACCATCCAATGGAAAAAAGATAGCATTTTCAGCAAATGGTGCTGGTCCAACTGGAGGTCAGCATGTTGAAGAATGCAGATCGATCCATTCTTATCTCCCTGTACAAAGCTTAAGTCCAAGTGGATCAAGGACCTCCACATCAAACCAGACACACTCAAACTAATAGAAGAAAAACTAGGGAAGCATCTGGAACACATGGGCACTGGAAAAAATTTCCTGAACAAAACACCAATGGCTTATGCTCTAAGATCAAGAATCGACAAATGGGATCTCATAAAACTGCAAAGCTTCTGTAAGGCAAAGGACACTGTGGTTAGGACAAAACGGCAACCAACAGATTGGGAAAAGATCTTTACCAATCCTATAACAGATAGAGGCCTTTTATCCAAAATATACAAAGAACTCAAGAAGTTAGACCGCAGGGAAACAAATAACCCTATTAAAAAATGGGGTTCAGAGCTAAACAAAGAATTCACAGCTGAGGAATGCCGAATGGCTGAGAAACACCTAAAGAAATCATCTTTAGTCATAAGGGAAATGCAAATCAAAACAACCCTGAGATTTCACCTCACACCAGTGAGAATGGCTAAGATCAAAAACTCAGGTGACAGCAGATGCTGGCGAGGATGTGGAGAAAGAGGAACACTCCTCCATTGTTGGTGGGATTGCAGACTGGTAAAACCATTCTGGAAATCAGTCTGGAGGTTCCTCAGAAAATTGGACATTGAACTGCCTGAGGATCCAGCCATACCTCTCTTGGGCATATACCCAAAAGATGCCTCAACATATAAAAGAGACACGTGCTCCACTATGTTCATCGCAGCCTTATTTATAATAGCCAGAAACTGGAAAGAACCCAGATGCCCTTCAACAGAGGAATGGATACAGAAAATGTGGTACATCTACACAATGGAATATTACTCAGCTATCAAAAACAATGACTTTATGAAATTCGTAGGCAAATGGTTGGAACTGGAAAATATCATCCTGAGTGAGCTAACCCAATCACAGAAAAACACACATGGTATGCACTCATTGATAAGTGGCTATTAGCCCAAATGCTTGAATTACCCTAGATCCCTAGAACAAAGGAAACTCAAGACGGATGATCAAAATGTGAATGCTTCACTCCTTCTTTAAATGAGGAAAAAGAATACCCTTGGCAGGGAAGGGAGAGGCAAAGATTAAAACAGAGACTGAAGGAACACCCACTCAGAGCCTGCCCCACAGGTGGCCCATACATATACAGCCACCCAATTAGACAAGATGGATGAAGCAAAGAAGTGCAGACCGACAGGAGCCGGATGTAGATCGCTCCTGAGAGACACAGCCAGAATACAGCAAATACAGAGGCGAATGCCAGCAGCAAACCACTGAACTGAGAATAGGTCCCCCGTTGAAGGAATCAGAGAATGAACTGGAAGAGCTTGAAGGTGCTCGAGACCCCAAAAGTACAACAATGTCAAGCAACCAGAGCTTCCAGGGACTAAGCCACTACCTAAAGACTATACATGGACTGACCCTGGACTCTGTCCCCATAGGTAGCAATGAATATCCTAGTAAGAGCACCAGTGGAAGGGGAAGACCTGGGTCCTGCTAAGACTGAACCCCCAGTGAACTAGACTATGCGGGGAGGGTGGCAATGGGGGGAGGTTTGGGAGGGGAACACCCATAAGGAAGGGGAGGGGGGAGGGTGATGTTTGTCTGGAAACCGGGAAAGGGAATAACACTTGAAATGTATATAAGAAATACTCAAGTTAATAAAAAAAAAAAAAAGAGATTCAGGATATAGCTCAGTGGATAAAGCACTTCCTAAAAAGCATGGGGATTGAGTTAAGATCCTTAGCACCCACATGAATTCCAATCTGTAAACATCTGTCTTTAAACCCAAGGTAAATCTAGTCTTTACCCCTCCACAAATACACACATATAGACAAGGATGACATAGATGTAGATGTGTATATGCATCAAGCAATTTGGGATTCATTAGGTTATACACATATGTGTGCAATGTTTTAGGGATATATATCAATATATCTATCCACTACACATGCAATAACAATTAAAGAAGAGACTAAGATTGATGGAAAGTGGGTAGAGTTATATGAGAGAATTAGGAGTGGAGAGAGGGAAGCGAAAATGTTGTAATTGTATTATAGTTTCAAAACTAAAAAAATTTAAGAGACCTAGCACCCACATGAGTGCCAGACAGATATGACAACTCACCTATAAGCCCATAATTCAGGAATCCCCTCAGCAAACGACTAGCTAGTCGTGCCAAATTGTCGAGCTCTTTGTTCAAATAGGAGTCCTGTCTCCACACATAACTGAAGAACAAGTGAGACATCTTACATTGACCTGTAGCCTGTACACACTTGCACGTGGATTCCTCCCCTCAACACACACACACACATACAAACACTCACACACACACACACTCACACACACAAACTCACTCACACACACACACTCACACACACACAAACTCACTCACACACACACACTCACACACACAAACTCACTCACACACACTCACAAACACTCACACACTCATACACACTCACATTTACACCCATTTGCACACACACACACACATCTCTGTACATCCACAAATGCGAACATTTACATAGGCTCGTACACAAAACGGGAAAATAGACCATGATTGTCAGATCATCAAACTTGGGACCAAGTAAGTGTTTTCCTGCATAAAGAATCGTAAGTCTCACCACCACCAGGAAAGGTGCTATTTAATAAGGGAACACAAGCAAAGGAATGCCTTCAGGACTACAGAGACTTTGGTGACATAATGGGATGCCGAGAGAAACGATGGAGTCAGATATTTGAGTTTCAGAATGAGAACACAGAAAAAATGTGTTTAAGGAAGAAAACCAAAATTGAACAAAAATCAGAACAAAAATTGCCTCTAAAATTGTTGCTTTTGACAGGACTTATCCAAATAATAAATATTCAGAGTCTTTTTTTGTGCAGAGCACATATATGCAAATTCTAAAAGGGATAACTTTGCATCATAAAAAAGTCCCTCAAATGTACAGTGAGTATGCTGCTGAAGCCAAGAGAGAGGGAGAAGCTCCTGTTATCAGTAGAACGATAACTGGAGACAAAATGGAAGGTATTCTTCAGCCTTTGCTCAAAATTATGTTGTGTGCACAACTGGAAAATGCTTCAGAGCTGGATATGAAGAACTGCTCTGAGACATCTCAACAGGGGAAATGAGTTAGGAGAACAGAAGACCCAATTGGCACTTCGGGACAGACAGACAGACCTCACAGGTGGGCAAGAGGAACTCAACAGCTATTCAATGAAATTCCAAGAGCTCTGAGTCTATGTGGCCTTAATCGCACTGTGTTCACTTTTCTAAATAATCTAGTTATATATACACATATATACACACATTATATGTATATATGCATATTACAATATATGTACATGTATAGTGTAAATATCCAAGTTTTGCTTTCTTACCTTCATTTCATTCTTTTGTCCTTTGATCAAATACCCATACTCAGTGTTACCTGACATGATAAGTCTTTTGATGGAAAGTAATAACTTCCTAAGCCAAAGTTCATGGAGAATGTTTTCTTCTCTTTTACTTGATCTTTCATAGCGAGCTGTTCCCTTCTTGAAATCCCCCCTTTCATAGATCCTGTGCTCCTTGTTTGTTTGCTCCCTGCTTTGCATGGAATCTGGCCGGCCACTTTCTGGTTCCTCTCTTGATTTGTAAGTCCAGGTAAGACACCTGAGCCTTTATATCATGAGCCCACCAATGACCCTCAGTGCCAGTGACTTGAATGGTCACACATCTATCGTTATCCCCCAAATCATCCTCTCTTCCCACCATCCCTTCCCAGACTTCTAGATCTAGGTCTTCTAGATGACTGGCTCTGATCAATATAAAACATGTCTACAATTAAGCCCAAGATTCTCCTTGTACCCCCAACTTACTCCTCCTCAGTTTCTGTCCCAAAGGTCCGTGCTGAATCTAGAGTACATGAGAGAAGGGTATTGCTTCTCCAGGCATCTCCAAGCCCACTGTGGAATCTGAACAGGAGTGCTCAGAGAAGATTCCGTACACCTCCTCTTCTGGGTGTATACGAAGAATGCAGACCACCCACTTCTCCCAGCAAGTGGTTCATCATCTTAGCACTCAACCAAGACTGAAGACTCAGAATCATCATTTCTGTAACTACTCGGGTGCCATGTTCCACCTATCCTACTCCTATAAGTAGCTACATTATATTTTCTAGTGGAAATATGCAGGAGAATGACTGGCCCATACTCTGTAGTGCATGTTTGCATTACTTTGTTGCTTCCTTATATGTTGAGAAATAAAGGACTCAGTAGTTCACATATTTTTCTATTTTGGCCCAATATATGAGGCTGCAGAGTAAGGAAGCACAAACACTACAACCACAACGTACAAGACCTTTTGTCCCTGAGAGAAAATTCCTCACCATCCCTGCTCGGCTATGCTTGAACGTTACCAAGAGTACAGCCCCTGATGTACTCTTGGTACAGCTCTGCATGCCACAGCCCTCAGGACCTTCCTTCTCCTCGTCTCCCCATTCTCCCTAGCACACTCTTATCTTTCCAAGATTATTGGGCACATTTCTTCTAATTATTGGTTCACTCTTTCTCTCTCTGTGACTTCCATGAAGAGGAGTCACCATCCCCCCCCTCTTCTGTAGGAACCCCAGCAGTTCCTTCCACAGAAGGATCTCTCTCATGATAGCTGGTGGATATATTTACATGACTCCCACTCACATACTACGTGAATATTGTTGGTAGCCTTCCCCTTAAGAAGTGGAACCTGACTTCTCCCACCTTGAATGTGGGGTGGAACATTTGACTAGCTATGGTGAAGGGACTAAAGTAGAAATGTTGGCACAAGAATTTAGAAGCTTAGAAAACAGCAAGCCGTTGGCTTCCTCCCTACTCTCCTGCTCTCTTGTGCATTATTTGCTGACTTCTGTATCTGACAGGATGTTTCTGTTCCCTCCATAGAGGCAAGGAGTGGATGTACTTTGCCATTGGCAAGTGAGTGAGTCACCTTAGAAACGCATCCTGCTGTCCTGTTCAGGTCCTCAAATGTCAAATGATTGTGGCACTTGGGATATTTTCTCTGTAAGTGGATGAAAGACATGGAGCCCAACTCAGGCATGCTTGGCTTGCTGACGACAGAACCCTTAGCAGGCAGTAAATGTTCTTTTAAGCTGTTGAATTTTGAGATCATTTGTTTGCAGCCACAAATAACTATACATGGTCTCGGGGATAATTCAGATAAAGTTATTGCCTTGCAAGCATAAGGACCTGAGTCTAATCCCCAAAACTCATGTTTTTGAAACAGCCAGGCATAGTAGTATGTAATGTCAGCAACTGGGGGTGGAGAGACAGGGGGATCCCTGGAGCCCACTCTTCAGCCATTCTAGTCTAAATTCCAAAGCCAGGGAGAGTCCATGTTTCAAAATAAAGATGAACAGCTCCCAAGAAATGACACTTGGGGTCGTCCTATATCCTCCATATCATGTGTGTGTGTGTGTGTGTGTGTGTGTGCGCGCGCGCGCGCGCGTGCGCAGGTGCACATACACATACACATATGAGCACACACACACACACACACACATACACACAAAGGAAATAACTAATACATGCCTTGACCATGATTTGAGACAATTCCAGCATAATTAGAAATTTACCTTCTTCTCCTCAGCAATTCTATAGAAAAGATAACCTTAAGGCCGAATAAAAGGAAGTAATATTTATTAAAGCAGAAAGTAAATTTATGGACCTCATTAAGCCACAAAGTATGATGGATTGAGCATATTTCTAGGTTTTAGACAGGCTCAGCTACATTTATTAATGATAATCATTTATTTGCTCATTCATGAATCTCTCTAAAACACCTATTTGGTGTCAGCCATTGATCCTGATGATGCCACAGTACTTGGCCATTAAAGAAAATGGCTTATGCTTAGAGGAAGCACCTGGTGTCTCTGAAATGTAACATCCTCCTTCAAACCACACCAGAGTGCTCCTCAGAACAAAGGCTATGAAGTAAAGCTGAGGAGACAATTAATTTAAGATTTTTGAGTTGATTATTCACTGACTCCCTAGTAAGAAACCCATCACCTTAGCTTTCTAGCCCCAAGTGAACCTCTTTTGGTATCTGTGCCTTCTCGATACAGCGGTCCAGACATAAACATGTGATGCGAACCATACGCCAGTGTAGCTGAACACTCAGTTGTGCTTTTCCCACCCAGAAATTTTTAGGCGCTTTTACAGGAAACATGTAGGAGAGATGGAAAATGACTTCCATCCCAGTTAAGTAGAAAAAAAAATGAGAGGGGGGACTGGAAACCTCAAAGATCATAAAAGCTGTGAACCTGGGTTAGACTAACAGTTGGAAGCTGGAAGTGTTTTCATGTAGCTCTATTATGGAGCCCATAATTAAGATGTTGGAGATTTTTCTGAGAGAGAGAGAGAGAGAGAGAGAGAGAGAGAGAGAGAGAGAGAGAGAGAGAGAGAGATACACACCCTCATGGCAAAATCAATCTCCTCATTAAGCAAAAGGAATAGTAGGTATTCGCAATGGTTTTTGTGCCCCAGGATATCACAGCATGGCTTGTGTAAGTGCATTTCCCCCTCAAGTCAAGTCAATATAACCTGTGGAAAGATATAATTTGCCACACCTCTGGGAGCTTGCAAACAGCAACACATTCCCCAGGAACCTGCCATTTCTATACACAAAGATGTGCAGAAAAATCCAGATGACTGAGCAAAGGAAATGTGTTTTATTCTATGGAACCAATAAGGGGATTTATACATCTCTCCTGTCATTGCTTAACCGAGGACAGAAGCATGGTATGAATGCCTGAAATCATACCATCGGGTCTTGTATTAGCTGGGTTTCCTAAAGGACTCAGGTAGAATCTGAAGTCTTAGCCTGGTCAATGCCATGGCTGGCCCTCTATTCCCAGGACCAACTCATGAATAATTTAGACCTTCTGTCATCTAGTCCAGACCATTAGGAAACTGTACGTAGCCAAAAGAAAGAAAGGTGTGTGTAGATTCAGAATTTGATTGAGGGTGTGGTTTGGTTTCATTCATTTTTCTTCTTTTTATTAGTTCTTAAAAATTGTTTGTGAATTGTACTTTAATAAAATTCACCACCTCCTCAACCTCCTCCATGATCAATCCCCTCCTTTATTACTAACCCAACTTTTTGTCTGCCTTTTGAAGAATAAGTCATAAAGTCTAATTTGTAGGACACACATATTGTTGGATGCTCGGTCTTCTACTGTGTCTATCTGGTCTACCAGGAGCTACACTCTTAAAGAGAATGGATTCTCCCAGGAGCCATCAATTGCCCGTAGCTCCTCAGCTAAGGGTGGACACTTCATGTCTACTTTTCTTTTCCATGCTAGGAGTTTTGTTTGGTTTGTGCTTGCATAAGTCTTGTGCATACTGTCAAAGCCACTGTGAGTTCATTTGACCTGCTATACCCAGAAGACACTACTTCCTTGTAGCCATCCACTGACCCTAGATTTTCACTCTTCCTACACCTACTTGCTCAATGATCCCTGAGACCTGGGGATCTAATATAGATGTTCCATTTGGAGATGAACAATCTGCAGTTTCTTAATCTTTGCACCTTGACCAGTGGCCTGTTTCTGTCTAGAACCAGAATTTCGTATCGCTCCCCTAATAGAGTAGCTCTCAAGATGTGCTCTCTAGATTACTAGTCAGCATTGACTGGGAACTTACAAGAATCATTCTTTTCAATCTTTGCCGTGCATATTTTTTAGAAGGATCTTGTATATAATAACTACCTACATTTGATTTGTCAGTTTAAACCGACAAAAACATACAAACAAAAGCCCAATAGATGTTTCAGGTCTGAACCAGAAACTCTGGGGTGAGTGGAGACCATCAGCATTTTAACAAGTTCCTAAGTTATCTGGGTGTGTGTTAAAACTTTGAGACTCCTGACCTTAAAGATATGTGCTATGCATGACACCACCACTGGCCATCTTGAAGGCAAAATCAATAATAACAAATGATGTTTTGATTGTTTTAATAGTTATACAATAATTATGCTTCTATACTTTCAGATGAAACTATATAGCTTGTATTTTCACCTAATCTTTTTCAGAAACCAAAGATTAAAATTCAAGAAAAGGCTTACTCTTAAATATTAGTATAGAACTAGACTAATTACAACCATAGCGTTTACACAACCTAAATCTAGTAATCTTTTTTTCCATCTTTCTTAGAGTGGGTGTTTCTTATTTACATTTCAAATGTTATTCCCTTTCCCAGTTTCAGGCCAACATCCCCCTGGCCCCTCCGGCTCCCCTTCTAGATGGCTGTTCCCCCCCCATCCTTCCCCCATTACCACTTCCCCCAAGAATCCTGTTCACTGGGGATCCAGCCTTGGCAGGATCAAGGGCTTCCCCTTCCACTGGTGCCCTTACTAGGCTATTCATTGCTACCTGTGAATTTGGAGTCCTGGGTCAGTCCATGTATAGTCTTTGGGTAGTGGCTTAGTCCCAGGAAGCTCTGGTTGGTTGGCATTGTAGTTCATATGGGGTCTCAAGCTCCTTAAGCTCTTTCAGTCCTTTCTCTGCTTCTTTCAACGGGGGTCGTATTCTCAGTTCAGTGGTTTGCTGCTGGCATTCACCTATGTATTTGCCGCATTCTGGCTGTGTCTCTCAGGAGAGATCTACATCTGGTTCCTGTCGGCCTGCACTTCTTTGCTTCATCCATCTTATCTAGTTTGGTGGCTGTATATGTATGGGCCACATGTGGGGCAGACTCTGAATGGGCGTTCCTTCAGTCTCTGTTCTAAACTTTGCCACCCTATACCCTTCTAAGGGTATTCTTGTTCCCCTTTTAAAGAAGCAGTGAAGCATCTGCATTTTGGTCATCCTTCTTGAGTTACATGTGTTCTGTGCATCGTGGGTAATTCGAGCATTTAAGCTAATATCAACTTAATATCCACTTATCAATGAGTGCATACCATGTGTGTTTTTCTGTAATTGGGTTACCTTACTCAGGATGATATTTTCCAGTTCCATCCATTTGCCTATGAATTTCATAAAGTCATTGTTTTTGATAGCTGAGTAGTACTCCATTGTGTAGATGTACCACATTTTCTGTATCCATTCCTCTGTTGAAGGGCATCTGGGTTCTTTCCACCTTCTGGCTATTATAAATAAGGCTGCTATGAACATAGTGGAGCATAGTCTTTGTTATATGTTGGAGCATCTTTTGGTTATATGCCCAAGAGAGGTATAGGTGGGTCCTCAGGTAGTTCAATGTCCAATTTTCTGAGGAACCACCAGACTGATTTCCAGAGTGGTTGTACCAGTATGCAATCCCACCAACAATGGAGGAGTGTTCCTCTTTCTCCACATCCTCGCCAGCATCTGCTGTCACCTGAGTTTTTGATCTTAGCCATTCTCACTGGTGTGAGGTGAAATCTCAGGGTTGTTTTGATTTGCATTTCCCTTATGACTAAAGATGTTGAACATTTCTTTAGGTGCTTCTCAGCCATTTGATATTCCTCAGCTGTGAATTCTTTGTTTAGCTCTGAACCCCATTTTTATACGGTTATTTGTCTCCCTGCAGTCTAACTTCATGAGTTTTTGTATATTTTGGATATAAGCTCTCTATCTGTTGCAGGATTGGTAAAGATCTTTTCCCAATCTGTTGGTTGCTGTTTTGGCCTGACAACAGTGCCCTTTGCCTTACAGAAGCTGTGTAGTTTTATGAGATTCCATTTGTCGTTCTTGATCTTAGAGCATAAGCCATCGGTGTTTTGTTCAGGAAATTTTCTCCAATGTCCATGTGTTCGAGATGCTTCCCCACTTTTTCTTCTATTTGATTGAGTGTATCTGGTTTGATGTGGAGGTCCTTGATCCACTTGGACTTAAGCTTTGTACAGGGAGATAAGAATGGATCGATCTGCATTCTTCAACATGCTGGCCTCCAGTTGGACCAGCACCATTTGCTGAAAATGCTATCTTTTTTTCATTGGATGGCTTTGGCTCCTTTGTCAAAAATCAAGTGCCCATAGGTGTGTGGGTTCATTTCTGGGTCTTCAATTAAATTCCACTGGTCTATCTGCCTGTCTCTGTACCAATAACATGCAGTTTTTATCACTATTGCTCTGTAATACTGCTTGAGTTCAGGGATAGTGATTCCCCCGGAAGTCCTTTTATTGTTGAGGATAGTTTTAGCTATCCTGGGATTTTTGTTATTCCAGATGAATTTGAAGATTGTTCTGTCTAATTCTATGAAGAATTGGATTGGAATTTGATGGGATTCCATTGAATCTGTAGATCGCTTTTGGTAAAATGGCCATTTTTACTATATTAATCCTGCCACTTCATGAGCATGGGAGATCTTTCCATCTTCTGAGATCTTCAAATTCTTTCTTCAGAGGCTTAAAGTTCTTATCATACAGATCTTTCACTTGCTTGGTTAAATTCACACTGAGGTGTTTTATATTATTTGGGACTATTATGAAGGGTGTCGATTCCCTAACTTCTTTCTCGGCTTGTTTCTCTTTTGTGTAGAGGAAGGCTACTGATTTCTTTGAGTTAATTTTATACCCAGCCACTTGCTGAAGGTATTTATCAGATTTAGTAGTTCTCTGGTGGAACTTTTGGGATCACTTAAATATACTATTCTATCATCTGCAAATAGTAATATTTTGACTTCTTCCTTTCCAATCTGTACCCCTTTGATCTCCTTTTGTTGTCTGATTGCTCTGGCTACGATTTTGAGAACTATATTGAATAAGTATGGAGAGAGTGGGTAGCCTTGTCTAGTCCCTGATTTTAGTGGGATTGCTTCAAGTTTCTCTCCATTTAGTTTAATGTTAGCTACTGGTTTGCTGTATATGACTTTTACTATGTTTAGGTATGGGCCTTGAATTCTTATTCTTTCCAGGACTTTAATCATGAAGGGGTGTTGAATTTTGTCAAATGCTTTCTCAGCATCTAATGAAATGATCATGTGGTTTTTATCTTTTAGTTTGTTTATATAGTGGATTACGTTGATGGTTTTCCATATATTAAACCATCGCTGCATACCTGGGATGAAGCCTACTTGATCATGATGGATGATTGTTTTGATGTGTTCTTGGATTCAGTTTGCAAGAATTTTATTGAGTATTTTTGCGTCGATATTCATAAGGGAAATTGGTCTGAAGTTCTCTTTCTTTGTTGGGTCTTTGTGTGGTCTAGGTATAAGTGTAATTGTGGCTTCATAGAAGGAATGCAGTAGTGCTCCATCTGTTTCAATTTTGTGGAATAGTTTGGATAGTATTGGTATGAGGTCTTCTATGAACGTCTGATAGAATTCTGCACTGAACCTATCTTTTTGGTTGGGAGACTTTTAATGACTGCTTCTATTTCTTAATGAGTTGTGGGGTTGTTCAATGGTTTATCTGTTCCTGCTTTAACTTTGGTACCTGGTATCTATCTAGGAAATTGTTCATTTCCTCCAGATTTTCAAGTTTTGTTGAACATAGGCTTTTGTAGTAGGATCTGATGATTTTTTTGAATTTCCTCTGATCCTGTTGTTATGTCTTCCTTTTTATTTCTGATTTTGTTAATTTGGAAACGCTCTCTGTGTCCTCTCGTTAGTCTGGCTAAGGGTTTATCTATCTTGTTGATTTTCTCAAAGAACCAGCTTTTGGTTCTGTTGATTCTTTGTATACTCCTTTTTTGTTTCTACTTGGTTGATTTCAGCTCTGAGCTTGATTATTTCCTGCCTTCTACTCCTCCTGGGTGTATTTGCTTCTTTTTGTTCTAGAGCTTTTAGGTGTGCTGTCAAGCTGCTGACATATGCTCTTTCCTGTTTCTTTCTGCAGGCACTCATCACTCTGAGTTTTCCTCTTAGCACAGCTTTCATTGTGTCCCATAAGTTTGGGTATGTTGTACCTTCATTTTCATTAAATTCTAAAAAGTCTTTAATTTCTTTCTTTATTTCTTCCTTGACCAGGTTATCGTTGAGTAGAGCATTGTTCAACTTCTATGTATATGTGGCCGTTCTTTCCTTATTGTTATTGAAGACCAGCTTTATCCTGTGGTGGTCTGATAGGATGCATGGGATTATTTCTATCTTTCTGTATCGTGTCAAGGCCTGTTTTGTGCCTGATTATATGGTCAGTTTTGGAGAAAGTACCATGAGATGGTGAGAAGAAGGTATATCCTTTTGTTTTAAGATAGAATGTTCTATAAATATCTGTTAAGTCCATTTGGTTCATGACTTCTCTTAGTCTGTCTACGTCTCTGTTTAATTTCTGTTTCCATAATCTGTCCATTGATGAGAGTGGGGTGTTGAAATCTCCTACTATTGTGTGAGGTGCAATGTGTGCTTTGAGCTTTAGCAACGTTTCTTTTATGTATGTAGGTGCCCTTGTATTTGGAGCATAGATATTTAGGATTGAGAGTTCATCTTGGTGGATTTTTCCTTTGATGAGTATGAAGTGTCCTTCCTTATCTTTTTTGATGACTTTTGGTTGAAAATCGATTTTATTTGATATGAGAATGGCTACTCCAGCTTGCTTCTTCAGACCATTTGCTTGGAAAGTTGTTTTCCAGCCTTTCACTCTGAGGTAGTGTTTGTCTTTGTCTCTGAGGTGTGTTTCTTGAAGGCAGCAAAATGCTGGGTCCTCATTACATTTCTAGTTTGTCAATCTGTTTCTTTTTATTGGGGAATTGAGTCCATTGATGTTGAAAGATATTAAGGAATGGTGACTGTTGCTTCCTGTTATCTTCCTATTTGGAGTTGAGATTATGTTTGTGTGCTTGTCTTCTCTTTGTTTTCTTGCAAGACAATTAGTTTCTTGCTTTTTCTAGGGTGTAGCTTGCCTCCTTTTGTTGGACTTTACCATTTATTATCCTTTGTAGGGCTAGATTTGTAGAAAGATACTGTGTACATTTGGTTTTGCATGGAATATCTTAGTTTCTCCATCTATGTTAATTGAGAGTTTTGCTGGATATAGTAGCCTGTGCTGGCATTTGTGTTCTCTTAGGATCTGTGTGACATCTGTCCAGGATCTTCTGGCCTTCAGTCTCTAGTGAGAAGTCTGGTGTAATTCTGTTAGGTCTGCCTTTATATGTTACTTGACCTTTTTTCCTTACTGCTTTCAATATTCTTTGTTTTGTGCATTTAGTATTTTGACTATTATGTGATGGGAGGAGTTTCTTTTCTGATCCAATCTATTTGGAGTTCTGTAGGCTTCTTGTATGTTTATGGGCATCTCTTTCTTTAGGTTAGGGAAGTTTTCTTCTATGATTTTGTTGAATATATTTACTGGTCCTTTGAATTGGGAGTCTTCACTCTCTTCTATACCTGTTATCCTTAGGTTTGATCTTCTCATTGTGGATTTCCTGTATGTTTTGGTCCAGTAGTTTTTTCCATTTTTACATTATCTTTGACTGTTGAGTCGATGATTTCTATGGAATCTTCTGCTCCTGAGATTCTCTCTTCTATCTCTTGTATTATGTTGGTGATGCTTGCATCTGTGGCTCCTGATCTCTTCCCTAGGTTTTCTATCTCCAGGGTTGTCTCCCTTTGTGCTTTCTCTATTGTTTCTATTTCCATTTTTAACTCTTAGATGGTTTTGTTCATTTCCTTCTCCTGTTTTGTTATTTTATCCAGTAGCTCTTTAAGGGATTTTTGTGTTTCCTCTTTAAGGGCTTCTAGTTGTTTACTTGTGTTTTCCTGTATTTCCTTAAGGGAGTTATTTATGATCTTCTTAAAGTCCTCCATCATCATGATAAAATGTGATTTTGGATCTAGATCTTGCATTTCTGGGGTGTTTGGATATTCAGTATTTGCTTTGGTGGGAGAATTGGGCTCTGGTGATGCCATGTAGTCTTGGTTTCTGTTGCTTGGTTTCCTGTGCTTGCCTCTCACCATCAGGTTGTCTCTGGTGTTACCTTGTTTTGCTATTTCTGACAGTGGCTTGACCGTCTTATAGGTCTATATGTCAGGAGTGCTATAGACCTGTTTTCCTGTTTTCTTTCAGTCAGTTATGGGAACAGAGTGTTCTGCTCTCAGGCATGTAGTTGTTCCTGTCCACTGGCTTTCAGCTATCCCTGTGGGTGGGAACCAGAGGACCTGCCCTTACTTCTCCTGGGTCCCTGTGCACAGGGGACCCAGATGGTGCTAGGCGTTTTCCTCTAGAATCAGAAATGTGGGCAGAGAGTAGTCTCCTCTGGTTTCCCAGGTGTGTCTGCCCCTCTGAAGGTCTAGCTCTCCCTCCCACAGGATTTGGGTGCAGGGAGCTGTTTGACCAGGTCCATTCAGATCCTGACGCAGTCTGGACCACAGGGCTCCTGTAGCTTGACTGCTCCTATCTTCTTGTGCCCAGAGGTACAATACAGTTTTCTCTTGTGCCAGGGATGTGGGCAAAGGTGGGCAGAAGTGGCAGTCTTTCCTGGCCTGCAGTCTCAGTATTGCTCACACTTCTGGGCGATCAGCTCTCTCTCCCAAGGGGTTTGGTAGCAGGGAGCTGTGGGCTAAATCTAGTCATCTTAAACTTTCCTTTTTGCTTTTTTTTTTTTTTGAGAGGGGTGGATGTTGTTCGTTTGTTTTTCTGTGTGGTCCTATAATGTAGTCCCTTGCCGTTCTTCAACTTGCAGAGATTCTCCTGCCTAGGCCGCGCAAGTGCTTGGGTTAAAAGTGTGTGCCACCATGCTCAATTAGAATCTTAAACTATATAACAGGATTAAAACTGAGGATAGTGTATGCCATTTCAGATTGGATTTTCTTCCTTTCTTAGAGGAGAGGAGTAATTGGCAGTGTTGATCATGTGTTGACAAGAAGAACTGTCCAAGCTGTACAAATTACTCCATAACTACACAGTGTTCTTATTCAGAGCCTCCCACTCTGTTCCCTATGGATATGGGTGGTTGTACAGCAGCATGCAGCCTCATCCAGGTACCACAGAGTAACAGTAGATTCTGGACAAAGGTAACAGAGGGCCAATGTAGTGACAGCATTTCTTGTTGTCAAACTCCAGTATTTTGTTTAGAAAACAAGCTTCCTCCACAATTCATAAGAAGGAGGAGCCATGACTTCCAGTTCAGTAGCCCTGCATTCAACACTTACTCAGCTATAAAGGCAGTGGTTGACCTGGGCTTCTGATTTACCAATGCAAAGACCTAAGTAACCTCATGCGTACGCTCAGACACTAGGAAGTAAAAGTACTGGGCATGGAGTCTCCACAAATCAAATATTTCATTGTCTAGGCATGCTAGCTCTGTTCCACAGGTGTTATTAACTCTGGGAAGCCAGTCTGTAATTTCTTTAATCATAACTACTCAATTATAGCTTTGATGATCTTGTCCTTGATGTTTTGTGGAAGTGTTTTTTTTTATTAGTAGTCAATATATGACTAAAAATAAATGGTACACCTGTGTAGAAAAAACAGTTCTGAGATCTTTTGAGATGCCATAAAATTTATGAGATAATTATCATTGGATTTTCATTGGCATTATTTTCCCCAGGAGAGAGTTTCAACGTTTATTGTGGGGTTAATTATCATAAATAAATAAAGTCATTTGTTAAGTATTAAATAAATAAAGTCATTTGTTAAGTAAGTTTGTGGAGGGGAGACACACAGCCAGACTGGTGAAAAGGTAACTAAGAAGATGTGGAAGCCTGATTCTACAAGAAACTCTCATTCAGTTCAAAATTTTATTACCTTACTGTTTTTGAAAGCAACCTGAAAGGCAAAATAATACTCCAACTCCTGACTTTTTTCTCTAAATGCTGGCTCCATGATGCCCAAACCTTAGACAATAAACCTTCTACTTTAGCTTCCATGTTTGTACTGATCAAACACATTTCAGTAGTTTTGGAAAGAACTTTCTTCATGTCCTGTTCTTACTCAGAATCTTTCACCCTGTCCCCTATAGGTCTTTTACTAAAAGAGCTGAGTGACATTTGCTTTCCCAACTCTTTTTCAGATAGGCATGGTCATGTGATGTGCATCTACCTAAGAAGCTACACAAGCTTTTTTAGAAAAGTGTTCCCATCAACACTGTGGTTTGAATGAGAACGGCCCTAGGATTTGGTGTATTTAAATGTTTGGGTCCCAGATTGTGGACTATTTAGAAAGATTTAGGAAGTGTTGTTAAAGGTTTCTGTCTTTTCTTTTTTTGCCTCTGCCCTTTCTTTTATGCTTAAAATGTTGGTATTTGGATGTGATATTCCCACTGTTAAGCATCTCTGTGACCTACACCCAACACCTTGAGAGCAGAGTGGTGGTGTTGGGAAGGAATAATGAAGGAATCAAAAGGGTGGATTCTCATGTGTTACTGACTAATAGTAGATTTGCCTACCTTGAACTCATCAGTGTATGAAATAATCAGATTTCTCAGTGCATTATGATGAGTGTCTATGAGTATCTATGACTTACAACCCAATTTATCCAAAATTTAAATAGAAGTCATAAATCAGAAATTGTACTTTGGCTTTTTTAAAAAAAGGTTTTTTTTTTTAGAAAATATCAGTCCTAAAGGGTAAAAGTGTAGTATTGATTTTCATTGTAAAGACATTGCAGACAAATAGGAGGGGAAGGTACTTCTTTTTAAAAGATTTGTTTATTTATTATGTATATATTCTGCCTGTGTGTATCCTGCAGACCAGAAGAGGGCATCAGCTCTCATTAGAGATGGTTGTGAGCTACCATGTGGCTGCTGGGAATTGAACTCAGAACCTCTAGAAAAGCACACAGTGCTCTTAACCTCTGAGGCATCTTTCCAACCTGGGAAGGTATTTTTGTTAACCAATTTGTATCTATCAGAAAACTTAATCTGACTTTCCTATAAATAGCAATCATTATATGATTATTACTTTTATATAGTAATATAATAATAGTAAGTATGACTATAACTGAAAGCCCAAGGCACAGGAATGTTGCTGTAACACTACATTTGAAGTTGCTTTATGATGACGGGAGCTAGAAGGCCTAAAGTTTGTCTCAGGACAATGACTCTCCTCTTGCCTTCTTACCAAAATGGTCCCTATTCCACACTCTTACTGCCCTAGTCAAAAGACTCCAGACTATCAGTACAGATATTATTTTATATTTCATACAAGTATGTTAATAATCACTGGCAGTACAATGAATATGCCATCAGAAGATTATGTTTATTTACAGATCATCTACTCAGAGTCCCAGAGAACAGGAATTGTGAACATGAGGAATTATTTCCACGTACTAAGCTATCCACATATTTCCCTGGTACATGATGAGAGAGATTTAAATTTTTGTTAGGAAAAGTATATTTTTATAGCCATTACTCACAGTATCTTTAGAACAAAGAAATAGATCAAAATAAAGATTAATATGACCCTTTAATTTTTAAGTACAAAATAAAACTTTAGGGAATGATAAATTAAATTTTTAAGTACAAAATAAAACTTTAGGGAATGACAAAGATTAAAAATTAGTAATAACATTTCTTAAGTTATTTCCAAACCTTTTTTAAAAAAAATGATAACATAGCCAAATAGAATGATGGCTGCCTTTAATCTCAGCACTAACGAGGCTAAAAAATAAATACCCCAAGTTCATGGACAGCCTGCCTACCTAATAAATTCAAAACCATCCTGAGTTTTGTAAAGCTATTTTGTTTCAAATGTATGTATAAGATGTAGTGCAGGCTAACATGTTTTTGGTAAGACTCTAAGTAGAGATTTGCTATAGTGCAGATTCTATAAACTCTTGGCACACTAAAGAGATCTCACAGATGCAATTTGTTATTATCACCCATAAAAATATCACTAGTGAGAACATGAGACATACTGTCCAATTTCAATCTTAAAAAGTAGAAACTAATACACACACACACACACACACACACACACACACACACACACACTCTTATAAATATGGTAACAACTGAGCTCATATAATGTGATGGCTAAAAGCTCTTTGTTCCCATTTCATAAAAACAAAAACAAACAAACAAAAAAGTGATAGCATTTCAGTTCAGAAAGCCTAAGAAAAGAAAAAGAGACAATATCCTTTACTTAGAAACTGGTTCTTCTTAAAAACGTCTAGCCCTGAAAATAAAAGTGATTCAGGAGCAAAACAGTTTGAAACAATCCTTAAGTCAAGTAGTATATAAAAGCAATTATAGGAGGTAGCACGTTCTATTCTGTATGGGGGAAAGTATATAAAAATGTCACACTGGTAGCAATAAAATGACTCTCAACTCCGTCTTCATGACCGGTCAGGAAATGAAAGGTCACTGTAGAGGCTGTGCTTTGAGGAAGGGAATGAGCTCTGTCAGTTAAAGACACTGTAGGTCATTGCTGTTTCCCAGAAAGACTGTGAGAGACGGGCATTCCCACAACACAAAGGTGGTTGCTTGGGAACTTTCTCTCCAGTGTGCTTTTGTGAAGGACATTTACAAGCAGAAAGCATCTGTTCTCACACACCGCTCAGCACAAGTTGGAGCTGCACACTGTGGTTGTGTGGTCACACATGCCTGTCTTTCTCCTTCACACTTTTCTGTCCATGCACTTCCCTGTGCTATTTTTCCCACCCCCTGCTGGGTGACCAGCTTTCCATAGTAGACCCCGCCCGTACCTCTTTCTATCTGTCTTTACCTCTTTTGACTCCTCCGGCCCCCAGATTCACCTAACCTGGATTCTATTCTAATAACACACGTTGAGTGTTGCTCACTGATAATAGCAAAATGCGCCGTCCACCCTTAAGACGTTTTATTATTCAAATGCCTTGTTCTACAGAGAGAATATCACAGAACATTTCTATCAAGGCCAACAGAGGGAAACTACAGGCTTTTGGACATTGGCTATTTCTTCATTTAAGCATCCTTGACTAGGTGCTGATACCTCTCTTCAATCAACTAAACCTTGACCTTGCAGTCTCATCAGCTTGTTTTTCTAAAAACACTGTGGTGATTCGAATAGGAGCGGCCCCCAGACACTCATGTGTTTGAATGCTTGACCTGTAGGGAGTAACATTATTAGGAGGTGTGGCCTTCACGGAGGAAGTATGTCACTATGGGAGTAGGCTTTGAGCTTTTTGAAGCTCAAATCAGTTCTCTCCCTTCTGCCTGTAGAACTCTTCAGCTCCTTCCCCAGCACTATGTCTGCCTGAATGCTGCCATGCGTCCTCCCATGACGATAATGTTCTAAATCTCTGAAACAGAAAGCCAGCCCCAATGAAATGTTTGCCTTTATAAGAGTTGCTGTGGTCATGGTGTCTCTTCATAGCACAGAAACCCTAAGATGAACACGAGACTGGAGACTGACTTATCGCCCCCTTTAGAGATGCATCAGATGCACAGTTTAAAGTTGGGAGGTTGAGTCTGTAGACTGGAATGGAAAACTGACTTGTGACTGCATTGATCTTCTACTGCTGTATCTTCTACAAAAGCCATTTGAAACTGTGTCCGCATATAAGCCCATAGTCTTTGAGGTCCAAAGTCTGTGTGGCCCAACCAAGTTCTCCACTCAGTATCTTTAAAGCCAAAAGCAAGTGTCAGTGGAATGAAGCTCTTATTTGGACCCTTGGGGAAGGAACTGCTCAGAGCTCATTCAGATTGTTGCAAAATTCAGTTCTTTGTCATTGGAACTGAGATCTCCATATCCTACTTTGCTGTCACTTAGGAACCACAATAAGGTCATAGAGGTCACACTCTGGGTCCTTGTCAGGAGTCCTCCTTCATCTTAAGAACAGAGAGCCTCCCTTATATCTGTGATAGTCTTATTCAACGTGACTACATCTGGAATTAACTAAAACCCAAATTGCTAGGCACTTCTGTGAGGATTTTTTTAAATCAAACCATACACTACCTATACATCTTTTGCTAGCAGCCAGGAACAAGTCCTTGTAAAAAAAAAAAAGGACCTGGTGATTAAGTTAGGTCCATCTGAATAACTCATCAATACATGAATTCTTAGTTTCACCTGTAAAACCATCTTCTGGCTTGTATAGGCGACATAATTTTATGAGCACACTCAGGGCTTGTTATGTGAGGGTAGTCTTACAGTTTTCCTGTAAACAGGTCTTGCAAATATATGCTCACACACTTTCATAGTAGTCTCCATTTTTGCCTTTTATGATAGGTGATTTATAAACATGTCTCTGTTATCTCTAATAGAAAAATAACTCCCTAAGAACAGAAATGTTTTTCCTCTCAATAAATTATTTTTTCAGCAAAGTTGGGAGAAATGAAACAGTAAAACCCAAAGTGCTAAATTGACTATGACAAATCAGACAGCAAAGATATGTGTTGAAATTTAGGTAGGGGATTATGACAGCGAAATATTATAGAATTGAAAATTGGGTTAAGAACAAAGCTTAAAATTGTATACAAAAGACATATCCTGTGTTGAGTTGCGAAACTGAGTTTGATCTCAGTAGAAAACTAAAACTAGGAGCCTGCCAAGAACAAAGCAATGGAAATCAGTTGGAACTTCCTGTAGTTAGCCTAGGGCTCAGAAGCCAGTGCCACCCTCTAGAGCCCCGGATAACCAAGCCCACGTCTCCTTTTATTAGATGTCCTAGTACTCTATTCCCAGACCATATTGCTTGCCATTCTGACTCAAATTAATAACCTTCTGGTTATCCCAAGTTATAACCAAGTAAATACAGTAGAATCTTATGGTTCCTGCTCCTTTTGTTGGGCAACTAAGTGTACAAGACACAGAGATATAAATTTGAAAAGATCTAGTCTTTATTTGGAAGTTGTTTATTAGTTGCTATGTTACTTCATGAACGCTTTATCCATTTTAAGATGTTGGAAAGAGATAAGAGAATCAACTTTATTAAATTTATAAACCTGAATTATTAAATTTATAAGAGAGTTTCATAAAGATTGTGAATATCTTGCATGTTAGATTTATAAGGTTGAAATATTAGCTGCTTCAGATATTTAGGGAATACATTTATTAAACTGGTAATTATAGCTTGAAATATAAAGGCAGTCTCTAAATACTGTTAATGTTAAAGGATTTAATCCATCAAATTTTAAAGCTAATTTAATGTTCATTAAATAACAAATAAATTGTTTTAAACTGTTCAATCAAAACATTAAGATTTGCAAAGATATTAATAAGAACTACAAGTTAAAAGTAAGCACAAAATTAGGTTATAAAATGTATGTCTTTCATCACTTGAATATAAACACAAATAAAAGAAACTATAATTATAATCTTCTATACAGAAAGGAGTAAAACTCACCACAGGGAAACTAACAGCTCAGTTGCTATTACTTTTGTGAAGGTGCTAGTTCCTAATGGCTGCCGCTGATGGTGTGCTGGTACACGCCATCTCTGTGTCATGTCTGGTCATTGGTTTGCATTTTAAGATAAGGAATAGCTTGCTCAGTGAATGTGTACTGAACTGAACTGATAACCTTTCAAAATCTGAAACTGTCCTTTCACACACTACTTGAGTTCTTTGCAACGGTAATAGAAACCTGAAGTCCAGCTTCTCTGAGCAATCACAGAAACCAGTAATCTCAACAAAATAATATGGGTTTAGTAGTTCCGGTAATTCCAGGACTTGAGAGATAGAAAGGGCGAATCTTTTGGACCTCCCTTCAAAAGAGGATGGACTATGGGCTGTCAGGAATGCAAATAAAAGATAGCCCTCAGCTAGGGGTGATGGATTCAGAGACCAGTGGGCAGAGCTGAGATGCAGGGCTGTCCTTCCTAAGAACTGGGACAGCAGGACTTAGCTCTGCCGCACCAAAGTGACATTCTCCCAACCAGTGATCACCCATGAGGCACTCTTGGATGTAGAATCTATATCACGGACTGTTCTCTTCCTGTCCAATTCATTTCCCCAAACTCTGTGTCAACACAAGCGTTAAGACTTCACCGAAGTCCAGTGATCACCCATGAGGCACTCTTGGATGTAGAATCTATATCATAGACGGTTCTCTTCCTGTCCAATGCATTTCCCCAAACTCTGTGTCAACACAAGCGTTAAGACTTCATCGAGGTCGCGTGTTTCCACTCCCATCTGCTTCCTTTGACTTTTTCTTTCATGGGTGCTACCCCAGTGAACCATGGACTCTGGCAACCCCGTCTGTCTATCTGCTCACTCAGTGTGCTTCCTGAATAAGCAGGCAAGGTTTTGTGCACAGAGATCCTGATGACCCAGAGCCCACTCTCTTCTGTGTCTCCACTCAGTCTTCCTAGCGCCAGGAAACCCCTAAAGCTGTCACTCTTAGAACTACAACATGATCACATGACCAACCAGCACTGTTGCTCCCTCAGCTGCTACTAGTGAAAGAGGGAGCAACTTCCCCTTAGAGCAGAGTGGATAATTTCCTTCCCGAGATGCCCAGATGCTCTCTGCAGATAGATCAGAATACTGCCCAAGCACCACGCCCAAGGGCTATAACTTGAGGGGCTGTGAGATCAACTCCGGCCAATCTTCAAAGCAAGTGAGGACAAAGAGGCCTGGGGTCTATGCAATTTTCTGATGTGAGAATATGGTAGAGGCTGGTTCTCTAAAATATAGGTCTGGCTTTCAGGTAGTCTGTTATGGTAAAAAATAAAAAAGGGCAGAACGGCTTCGGCTCGGGTACCCTAGCAGTCGCACTCTCTCTAGTTCTGGCTCCAGTGGGCCATTGGAACTAATGCTGGTTTATCTCAGCAGCTCCCCGCTGCCCCCAAGTACTCTCTGACCCAGGCAGCAATCTCACTACCCATCTAGTTCCCAAGGTGGGTCACTGCCACACCAGTTTCATACAGAGACCGCCTATCTCGCAGCTCTCTTACACTGGATTGTGTTCACATTTCCAGCATCCACCCCCTGGTCCCAGTGGCAGCTACCCTCTCATAACTCTCTGCTGCTGTTCTGTTTACAGTCCCAACATCTACCCTCTAATAGGTATGGTATAAACTCCCAACAACCCGTTAAAATCAAGACTCAACAAACTGCAACCCAAAAATCAGATTTATATGTTAAATTGTCAGTCCACAATACATCCACACAATAAACTCACAACTAACTAATAAGGATATAAACCGCCCACCTACATAAGATAAATTTGCCTACAGAAATCCATCCCAGCTATCTTGGCAATTCAAGACCACCTGGATCTGGGTCATCCTTCTCTTCTCCATCTTCATTCTCCTTCCTTCTCCTTCTCTCCCGCCTTGCAAAAGCTTTGTCCCCATCTTATTTTTTTACTGTCCAACCATGGCCTTGACCTAACTTGGGCCAGCCCTCACCTGCATATGACATCAATCTACAGTAGTTCACTGAGGCAAGATCCTTACTTTATAGTTAACTACTGTTTCTGAACCATTAATGCACGTCTCTCTTTCCATTGAGTCATCATCTACACTTACCTGACGTTGTTCTGTTGCCTTTTGGAGTAGCCAGGATGCCTTGATGTACTTTATTCCTCAAGAATATTTTATCCATTTGGACATTTTATAGCTATCTTATTAAATTATCACATCCGTTGAGGCTCTTAGTTCCAGATTAAAATGGTAAGACTTCAGAAACAGCATTTAACACCACACCCTAAATCAGTCCCTTGGAGAAGGCATCTCTGCTCCCTGCAGAGTGAAGAGTGATACAGAACAGGCTAAAATGTGAGCAGCAGAGGCCGGAAGCGAAACTGGGATTTTGCCATTGAAACGTCTAGAACCTGAAAGCTATGCTACCTCTGCCGCTGAATTATGAGAATAGACTCTGCAGAGATCGTTTTTTCCCCTCAAGACTAAAATTTCCAAGTGAAACATGAGGTGAGTGTATGTTACAGGCAGACTCTATGCACTGAACCAATGTTCTGACTTCACGGGAACAGGAGACTTTCTGTCTGTGCATTTAGCTTCTGAGTGGGGGACTTGAGCTCTGCTCAAAGGTTGGAGATCCCATCTGCTGGATTCCCTTGCATTTGGTTTTCTTAAGTAGAGTCCTTCTGTCCTGTGACTCCCAGCAAGACTTCACGAGAGCTTTCTTCATTTTCGTACTGCTAGAGCAGTGTTTTTCAACCTATAGATTGTGACTCCTCTGGGGGGGGGGTGAAATGACCCTTTTTACTGAAATTGCATATCAGATATTTCCATTATGATTCATAAGAATAGCAAAATTACAGTTACGAGGTAACAACAAAAATAATTGTATGGTTGCGGGGGGTCGCAGCATTGGGAATGTTGAAAGCCACTGTGCTAGAGACTGAACCTAGGACCTTGCATAGGCTAAACACATTCTGTGCTGCTTCGTCAGCCCTTAACAGCTAAATTCTGTGCGTACAGAATACACCAGTGCTCACGGGCCAAGCATCAGTCACAACTGTCGATATCCCTGTCATCTTGGATGACTTTGAGGAAGCTGGTTACCATGTTAATAAATACCATTTGCATTCCTTTGTGGTTCTGTAAGACAAAAATGTATGGCCTTTATTAATGCTAAACCCATAGACTTTACACAGAGTAGCCGCCACTATTATCTCACTATTCCTACAAACATTTATCTTGGAAAGATTAAATTCAACCCAGCAAATGTTTATTCTGCATATAATAAATGCAAGGCCTGGTGCTAGGCACTGGCGATGACAAATTTGCCTCAGATTGTCACTGGGATGATTACTTAGTTTGTATTTTAATTCCTTCATCAAAGAAAAATTAGGTATTAACTATTCATGATATACTTTTATATTTCACTGTCAATTTTCCATTATTTCCAATTCTATGGAAGAGCTCCCAGACCTCCACAGCGCCTTTTTTTTAGAGGTTAATCTTCGCTACAATTTCTCTTTTGTTCATATTATGAATATCGTTTTGGAATTCACGGCAGTGTATATGTGAATAGAAAACGCAACTGTTAAAGATGTTAATTATTCATATACTAAAGTTATTACTATTGTTATTGTGACAGAGGAATGTTAGAAAAATCACAAACGTACGGGCCCACTTGAATGGATAGACTGGTAATGCCTGCTCTGGTGCGAGCGCGGTAGTTAGTATGCATTAACTGCAGAGAGGCCTTATGAAGAAACATCCATCAGAGTGCTAACACACAGAGCTCGGCCTGATCCTATCGTATTTGAACTGGATAAAAACGTAAAGGTCAGGACTCATCTTGAACTGAATTTTGAATTAGCTCACATCAGCTTCTTTGTGGGCTCATGTTCTCCTCAATTGATTCCATAAAGGTTTTCATGTTATGCTTTAATCTGTCGATTTCTCCATCTGAAACTCAGTCTTCATCACACTTGTTCTCGGGGGGTGAGATCTTTACTTCTGTTTCCAATACAGACATTAGCTGTGAAGGTGGGCAAGGAGGAAGAAATAGTTAGGACTGCAGGCTCGGCAGGCAAATCATCTGGGTTTATTCCCATTGGCTGTGTAATTTCAGACAATTACATAATGTCTGTATGTCTTAGCTTTCCTCTCTAAAATAAGCTAAAGGTAATAATTTCCACAAATGACTGCTTGTGAGGAATAAGTGTATGGGCTGTGTGTGTGTGTGTGTGTGTGTGTGTGTGTGTGTATGTGCGTGTGTCCAGACAGAACTTTACTGTGTATTTCATTCTGGTGATCCTTCTGCCTCAGCCTCCTGTATGCTGAGATTACAGGCACCATGACACCATACCAGGCCGTTAAGTGCACATTTGAAACCCTTTGTCTGACAATGGCAGTTCTAGGTATTTCCTCCCAAACCTCCCCCGGCAAAAAAAAAAAACAAAACAAAACAAAACATTTTTACCACCAAAACCCATACAATTTTCAACACCTTTCTTCATTGTTGCTCCCAAACTGTAAATTACCCAAAACTCGATCAACAGTTGAATAACCAAATAAAATGTGCTACGCCGTGAAAACTTGTCAGCATTGCATAGGATTAAGCAACCGATGTAATAATGTAAGTAAACAGAATGGAGAACATTGCACTCGGTGAATCCAGGTTTGCAATATCATGAGGTTCCACATACAGAGGACTCTGGCAAGGGCAGAATTAGGAGAGCAACTCTCGCTCTACGGCTGCCAAAGTCTAGGAGAGTGACTGGAATTTGGCCACAATGGGCAAAGGGAACTTTTGAGGGTAATAAGACTATCCTTTATTTTTTACTGTCTGGTGCTTACATAATTGTAAACAGATCAAAAGTCAGAGACTGAAGACTTATGAAGGTGATTTGGGGTGATTTAAGCATCTGTAAATAACAGCTCAACCATTGACTGAGAACAATGCTCATGCTACTAAATATTGATTTTGAAAATCCTCACTAGAAACGGTGAGATGCCTGAGAAGGTTGAGAAAGGATCTGTCATCAAGCCTGATGACCCCAGTTCAAGCCTTGAGACCCACATTGGGAAATGACAGAACCAACTCCCACAAGCCACCTAATAACACACAATCTCATTTCCATCGTTGTCCCCCAGGTTAGGGACAGATTCACTTATTATTAAACCCACGTTGAGAGCTTGTCTGGTAGGCCAGCATTTAATAAAGTACAGGCTTCAGGGGGAAAGCTATTAAATAGCATTGATTATCACAGAAAATAATCCTGTTGGTCAGACGAGAGTAAGGTATTTACCGGGCTGTGTGAAGCCGAGGCTGGAGGAGACCACAGTGGCAAAGCCTTCCAGAAGCTTTCGGGATCTGTGTCCATTGAGAGCACACCGATGAGCTTGATGTTCACAGACGCTTTCTGGGGTAATGAGTTACAGGTTTACACTGTTCATGTCAGACGTACCACTGCTGAGACTCTGACTGCGTGTATCACTCAGAATTACACAGACCAATTGGATAGGCACAGTTCTGAGCACTAATCCAGTCATTGTGTTCTCTCTGTGAATACATCTAAAAGGGAAATTTTTTCCTCAGTGGCTCAGAAGAGAAAATTTGATCCTACAAGACCCATCCAGCTCATAGGGAAAGTTCTCTAAATTATTCCTGTTTCCATGATTCATCAGATGCTCCAATATAAGATGAATATGGTTAGATGTGCACTGATAAATCTTGTTGGTGGCTGTCTCCATGATCCTGGTTTTCACGTCTGGGACCCTATCATTAATTAGGACAGGTGGCTTTTTTGACGAAACTCCCATCTGCTCCTTCCTCTCTGAGCTTGGTTCCCAAGTCAACATCAAACCCTTAGAGTATGACCTCCATGACGTCAGAATGTGGTTAACCTCGTCCTTGCATGGGCTCCACTTGCTAGCTTACTAACCAAGAACACTTTAGTTATCTGTGCCAATGGGAACACCACACCAACATTTAATGATTTGAGACAATTGTGTTATCATTAACTGGCAGGATTTAGCCAGTTGGCTGGGCTCAGTAAATAGTTTCCTTTTAAGGCGTTTCCATAGTTGCAGTCAGAGTAGAGATTGGTGGTATCTGCACATCCTGAACATGGTGCTTCACGTGTCTAGAGCACGGGCTGGAAGAAGTCTAATAATATCTGGGATCTCAAAATTCTAGGTGTCATGAGATTTGTTTCATTGTTCCTGAGTGTGGTACCTTTATTTCATAGGAAGATAATATTTTTAATAATTCGCTTTACATCCCCATCGTTGTCTCCCTCCCACACCACACAGTCCCTCCCCTCATCTCCTATCCCCCTCTGTTAGGGCCAAAGCACATCCCATAACCTCCCCAGCTTGGCACATCAAGTCCTTGCAGGGTCAGGTGCATCCTTTCCCACTAAAGACAGACTGGGCAGCTCAGTAAGGGGAACATATTCCACAGACAAGCGACAGCTCCAGGGACAGCTCCAGGGACAGCTCCTGCCCCATCTGTTGAGGAGTCCACATGAAGACTGAGCTGTACATCTGTTACATATCGGGGAGGGGGCAAGTCCAGCCCCTGCATGCTCCCTGGCCCATGGCTCAGTCTTTGAGAGCCCCCATTGGGCTTCCCATGAAGCTCCCATCCCCCTCAAGGCGCTCAGTCCTTCCCCCAACTCTTCCACAGAGCTCCATCCAGTGTTTGACTTGTTTTGACTGTGTGTCCCTGCATCTGCTTCAGTGAGCTGCTGGGTGGAACCTCTCCTGTCTGCATTCATAAGAGTATAGTCATATCAGGGATTGGTGCTTGCTTCTGGGATGGGTCCTAGGTTAGGTTATTGCTTGGCCATTCCCTCAGTCTCTGCCCCATCCCTGTGTCTGCACTTTTTGTAGGCAGGATAAATAAATTTAGGATTAAAAGTTTTATGGCTAGGCTGGTATCCCTATCACTCTACTGGGGTTCCTGCCTGGCTACAGGAAGTGGCCCCTTCAGGCTCCACAACCCCACTATTGTGAATCTCAACCAAGGCCTCCCCAATTGATTCCTGGGAGTTTCCCCCATCCCAGGACTCTGGCAGGTACTCAAGATGCCCGCCACCACCACTAGCTGCTGATTTTCATTCATTCTCCTGGCCCTCTGGCCCTCTCTCCTTTCTCTGCCCACACCTGTCCCAGTTCCCTCTCCCTCCCAGTTCCCTACCTGCAACTGCTTGGTAAGAAGATATTGTCTTAAAGATAATTCAGGGGTCCAAAGTGAGAGAAAGCAAGGAGAAAAATCTACCCTCATTTCTAATTCAGGATCTGCTACCCCATAAGATCATTTCTGCCATACTCTACTTACCAAGACAGACATGAAGTCCTCCCAGGTTCAAGGGAAAGGGCAACACTGGTTTGCTCTTGACAAGGAAGGAATTTCTGGGCTAGGAATGGGAATGCAACCAGCTTGGGAAGACATAACACTCCCAGTCCTCAGTGTTAACACTCATAGAGGGAAAGGGAGAGAGGAGACACGTTCTCTTTTCAGGTGAGTATAACTTTGGAGATTAGAGTTCTGGACAGTCAAAGGCCACCGAGCCCCCCCCCCCCCCAAGCCAGTGCCTTCTCTGTCCTTTGCTCAGTGAATTTTATGGGCATTGGGAAAATGAGGTCTAAAAAGGAGTTTTATTACCCAAATAAGTCATGAATGCAGGTCCTTCATAAGGTCTTACAGGGTGGAGATAAAGGGGGCTGGGAGCTGTTCAGTCCAGCTGGCCCAATCACAGATCCCCAGGAGATGACCATGTTCCTCTCCACCCCTCTAGCTGGACTAGAGTTTCAGCACACACCTTCAAGGTCAAAGAAGTGTCTCATCACACCGCTTCTGGACGGCTGTGCCCATTAGGTTGCTATATAAATGGGAAGAAACATGAAATCAAGAATCCGGAACATGAACCCGGGTCCCTAGGCATTTCTGGCCTCCAGCCAAGTAACACCAAAGACATGCCTGATTTCAGAGCAGTAGAACGGTGGCGAGCACCCTGCCCCTAGCGACCTCCTCCTTTCTTCCTGCTCTTTTCATCTTGTGAGTAGAATGCCTCTTTGGGGAGACGTGAATACCAATCACACAGACGAGGCTACCGCTTCTCCATAGCCGTATAAAGATTTCGAATGAACAGATGATGTCATTAATACGATGTGTCATTAATATGAATTGAGATGATAGGAAGTTAGATAAACTTCCCTGAAACATGTCTATATTTCTGAGACTTCCAACTCTACTCTAGCCAAAACAAACCAAGGTTTTCCAAAACATTGGTGATTAAAAGAAAAGGGTTCAATGCTAAGAACTCTGTCTGTTAGGGAGTTAGCTATTATTTTTTAATTTTTATTATTGTTATGTGGGGGTACAATGGGAGGCATTGTACATGTGGAGGCCAGAAAAGAACTCGGTGGAACTGACTCCCCTTTTCCAACGTCCCATGCATAAGTATGCTATAGATTCTTATATGCAAGTAGTTCTCTACATCATCGTGTTACTGGAAATTTTTGGGGTGTCACTTTGTGGTTTCCAGACTGGAAAACTGGAATCCCCTCTTAGAGTTCTTAGTCACGTTAATAAATAATCCAAAAAAATGAAGTGAGATGGAACTTAAGGACAATTCTCATTGCGTTTGATTGAAAAAGCCCCAGGGAAGGTGAGCTGTAATCTCAGCAGCCTCTAGGAGAGGAGCCGCAGGAGGGGAAGAAGGAGCCCACCGCATTTATCAAGGTGACCTTGAGATTGGACGCCTGACATACAAGCAGCCACGTGGCTCAGAGTAGAGTTTTGGAGAAAGGGAAGGCCCAAGTGTGAGCTAAAGCTAAAGTTAGAAAGAGAGAGAAGGAACGGAAGTTACAACTTTCTCAATAACCCAGGGGGAAGAAAGGAAGGCTGGGCTGGGGGCAAGTATGTTCATTATCTCATTAAAGGGTTCGTTATTCCACCTACCTCTTTAGTGAGGCTTAAGACGAGCTTACCTTCCTAGGAGTGCCTTACCTTCTTAAGGAGTGCTTCCTTAGTCTGGAACGGCCAGTTGGATTATCTCTTAGAAGAGATGGCACTGCCATGTCTCCACCTGGATGGGTAGATTCCAAAATTCTGTCCTATATCCTTCCCGTCTCTGAAGAGATAAACCTAAAATAAAAATTGGGAGTTGAGCTGAAGTTGTGACACAGAGATAAATCCTGGGTCTTAATGAAAATATACAGATCCAGTTATAATGCTGTTCACCAGAAGGGTGGGAAGATGGCTTTCTAGGCACCACCAGAAGTCCCTTCTGGCCAGAGAAAGAGGACATTCTAGAACTGCTGCCCTTGGGGTCCCTGGCCTGAGCTGCCTGCCAGGTTTCTATCTCCTGAACTCATCAACTCCACAAGAAAGAAGTGAGATGCGGGGAAATGAAGACGATCGTTACTGGAGTCTTAGCCACAAGAGCTCAGACATATTTAACACAGAAACTCAAAAGTTATTAATATGAAAACACAACATAAGGCCTGAAGATTCAACTCAATTACCACTGACCCAGTACTGTAAAAAATAAACTCTAAAACACGCTTAAATGTCTTTACTTAAACACATCATTTTCTAATTCTCTTTTCTTGTTAATAAGTTACTGTTGCATTGGTTGGGCTCATGGCAGTCTCAAGCACTGTTTCTTTAAGTGTACAATTTGAGAGTTTATAGTATAGTCACAGAATTTTGCAGCCACGATCACCACAATCAATTTTCTTGCATTTTATTGCACCCAAAATAATACCCATTAGCAGTCACTCTTCATTTCTCCCCCGCCCATTCCCAGCCCTGGGCAACCACTAACCTACTTTCCATCTCTATATATTCTCCTATGACAGACATTTCATACAAATGGAATCCTGCAATATATGGCCATGAATGCTTTCTGGCCTTTTGGCTAAGACCAGGTGCAATCTGCGATCTTTTGTGAATGGGCTCTTTTACTTAACATAATATTTTCAGTTTGTTCATTACATGGCGTGTACTTGGACTTCATTTCTTTTCGTTTCCAAGCAGAGTTCTGTTGTGTGGACACCTCATACTTTGTTCATCCATTTCTCAGATGAGGATGCACACTTGGGTGGCTTTTACCGTTTATCTATTATCATGATGCTGGCATAAGCGTTCATGTACAAGATTCTGTGTGAACACAAGTGCTTATTTCTCTTAAGCATCTACCTAGCAGAATTGCCAGGTCATGTGGCAAATCTATATTTAAACTTTTCAGAAACTGCCAGACTGTTTCTCAAGGTGCCTATTACACTCCCACAAGCAGTGTCTGAGTGTTCTGTTTCCCTCCGTCCTCATCAGCACCTATTTGTCTTTTTGATTATAGCCATCTTAAGGGTGTGAAGTAGCAATCATTTTTACTTCAAAATGCTCAGATAATATCTTACTTTTATTTGTATGCAGCCCAATGTGCACAAAACACCTCACATCAACTATTCCTTTTCCCAATGGGTATACGAGACCATATTTTCTGTAAAAGCCAAAGGGATTAAACAAATTGTCTAAGGTCTTGTGGCCAATAAACGACACAGCCGGAGAATTCTTCAGCCCTCCCGGCCTATTAGATCGAACTCCTGTGCACATGCTTTTCCTACACAGATGCCCATCACTTTGATCATCCCTCTGCACATCAATGATAAGGAGGAAGGAGGGAAGTGTCTAATGATGGTCAATAATAATCACATGTATTCTCTTTCTTTTTACTTCGCCACTGGAGAACCAGTTACTCATTTGACCGTCTTTCAGTCTAACGCCAGGAGGAACTGAAGTTGCTTGTCGTGTGCTCACGTATAAAGCTGGATGATAGTCCTTCCCCGCTGTGGTTTCAGTGAGCATTGCTTTCAGTTCCAATGCCCACGGAGGGGAAGCATTGTGCTGCATCATGGAATGTCATCACAATACCCTTGTCCAGTCTCTGCCATAAATCCTATTAAAAACTCCCTAAAGATCAGCATGTTGGCAGCCCACGACAGGGTGGGCGTCTGCCTATGCTCTTTCAGCTTTTGGCTCCCGGCCACATAAGCAGCAGAAAGCTCCCACAAAGGACCTAGTTCCTAAGTGAAAGGAGCGTGCGGAGAAGAAAAGGAGAAATGGGAAATAGTTCATTCCCCCTGTCTGCCTGAGCACAGAAAGATGGGCATTCCTTTTTCCTAATCTCCGAATCAATATGAAATGGGAGAAAAGCAAGGGTCCTTGAAACTCACAGAGGCTTTCTTTACTGGAGTATGTATAGTTCAGAGAGCTCAAGTGTCAGACAAATCAATAGCCACTCGAGGCATCTCAGACAGTCATTTGGGGTGCCTTTGTCTTTCAACCCTAAAACATGTATTTTGGAAAACAAAGAGGGTGCAAATAGAAATAAAGTTTATTATAGGATTAGAGGCTAAACTTAAGAGAAAGAAAGAAGGTAGCACCTCTGTATAGTGGAACTGCGACCCAGAAGTAGAGCCGCTAGACTAGGGGGTTTATAGGCTTATGATAGAAACTAGAATGCAGGTTAGGGAGATGATTTGTTTAGCCCTGTTGGCCTAGCCACAGGGTGTCCAGGAGTCTCTCAGTTTTGAGCACATATATCCTCATGGATCATTTCCAGACAATGGTGTTGCCTTCTGTTGTATGAAAAGAGAAAAACAAAGACAAGACTTCAGGAACTAGAGTCTCTTTTCTGGCATGTTTAACGTCCCACCAGGATGAAATTGGTCATTGCCAGTTTCTCAATGAGAACTGAAGTACCTGTTCCTAGACTGCTTGCCCAGTATATACCTCATTTTCTTGCCAATAAGATGACCTACTTTTTAAAGAATGCAGCTTGTCTTTGTTAATTTTCTATTGCTGTGGTGAGATACCATGACCAAATGGAAGAATGCATTTATGAGGCTACGGGGCCACCAGAGTGTGAGTTCATAACAATCATGGTGGGGAGCATGACAGGAAGCAAGTAAATAAATATGGTGCTGGAAGAGTAGCTACAGTCTGATCCACAACCATAAGACAGACAGATGGAGAGATTCGGACTAGAATGACATGGAATTTGAAACCTCCAAGCCCACTCCCAGTGACACATCTCCTCCAACAAGGCTACATCTCCTAATCTTTCTCAGTTATTTCTGCCAACCGGGGACCAAACATCAAATATATGAACCAGTGGGCACCATTCTTATTCAGTCCATCACACTGCTGTTGCTCTAATTCCAAGATGGCCTTTGCCTACAGTAAGAGTCTTAAATCTGAACCCAGCAGTTTTGGGTCTTCAATGTTATTAGAATAACTTTTTCTTATTCTAAGAAAATGTTTCCAGAAGAAGAAGAAGACGAAGACGAAGACGAAGAAGAAGACGAAGAAGAAGAAGAAGAAGAAGAAGAAGAAGAAGAAGAAGAAGAAGAAGAAGAAGAAGAAGAAGACGAAGAAGAAGAAGAAGAAGAAGAAGAAGAAGAAGAAGAAGAAGAAGAAGAAGAAGAGGAGGAGGAGGAGGAGGAGGAGGAGGAGGAGGAGGAGGAGGAGGAGGAGGAGGAGGAGGAGCCACCTCCTGCCTCTTAGCCTCTTTATGTTTGTAGATACTGAAGGGTAAATCCAGGCTGATGTTATTTGGTTTCTGTTCAGATCAAGTCTGTACTCAAATGTCCCTGGTGACTGGGTCTTAGGGTCTCAGGGTCTCAGGATTTCCCTAGTCTCCACCATCTTAACCATACCTTCTGTTTCCAGTTGTTTCTCCTCCTGCCTCCAAAGGGCTTCAAAGGACTTTCTTTACTTCCTCATCAGGTTGTCTGAATGTGTATCTTTCTAAGTATTCAGTTTTCCATGTGACTGCCTTCAAGGAAGATATAAGGCCCAGTAAGTACATAGTTCCAAACATGGTGCCTTCTAAAAGGGATCAGAATATGATACCTCAAAATAGACCACTGTGACAAAAGGGTTTCTTTGAGCTGACAATAATAGATATCAACTGTGAACATGAGTTCTTGGCATGAACTGCACGTTCCATTGAACCTTTTGTAAGGCCAATTAACAGATTAGAATTTCAGTGTAGAGAGTTTTGAATGTTACAAATCCAAAAACTGATTGTCTTCGGCCAGTCATTAGCCTCCTTTAATAACTATTTGTTGTTCTCCTCTGTACATGACTTAACATATTTGTGACATTAACACAAAGGCTTTGAAATGTAAAAACATGTCCTCATTCCTACCATCCAAAAGGTTAAGGATGCCCTTGGACAACATCTGAAGCCTATAGCTGAGATTTCCCCCTCTTTACTGTACCCTGCTACCTGATGTCTCCCCCGATGTATTTAAAAAGTGCCTTTGCTTGTAACTGTTCTTTGCTCTGCTGCTATAAAAACTTCATGAGACTGTTACCACAATAAAGCCTGGAACTAGGGATAACCTAAATCTGTGCTCCTGGGAACTAATCTTTCATATCTGGCTTCAGAATGAACATCTCTTAGCCTCTTGGAGGTCAGAGCTGAGCTATGGCATCAACACCACGATATACTCATTTTTCCCTCATGTCACTAAAAGTAGGACCTAAACTCTCCCTTGAGAAAGATCAAAGGTCACTCTTAGGATGCAAAACAGGGAGCTCATGTCCAGATGAATTTGCAGATATGGTTTTATTAAAACAGCTCTTTAACCTGCTAGTTCACCCACATATTTCTCAGTCATGCCCCTTGAAGTCAAACTTTATGTCTTTGATCAGGAAGGGAGTACAAGTCCCTGGTGTCTACATTCTTCTTCAAATTCCTTTCAGTTATTTCTTGGGAACTGTCATGCATATAAAATGTTAATCAAAATTACAGCTGCAGTAGTGACACATACATATTGGCAGTAACTAAGGGCTCCCTAATTGTACTTCAGGCCTGCTTAAGAAGAATACCATGCCTGGTACTGGAAACCTAGTCAACAATCGAGAGCTGGTGAGATTATGGTTATTAGAGTAGAGTCTATAACCAGTAATTTACTAAACCAGCATAATCCCTAAAAACCATGTCTAAACATTTCTCTTTATACCCACAAATAAGTATACTCACCATCCCTCACCAGGAAAACTTCTCTTTGCAAAGGACAGAGACTACTACAGAGATACACAGCCAATCAGTATGTAGAGTTGTGGATTCCAGGCCCAATGGATGCATCGACAAAACACTCCTGCGCCTGAGGCTCAAAGAACAATGCAAAAGAGGTGACACAGAGAGGGTAAGCGCCAGATCAGGGACTTCACTGTGGGATTATGTCTCTTAGTAACATCAGAAGCTGCACCTACAAGGTCTTCCCAATGAGACTGCCCAAACATTAGCTGAACAGGCATGAAACCATCAAACATGCCAAAATGGACAGGGAAAAGACCATGCAGCCTCAACCCTACACAAAGCACTATGGGCAACAAAAAGATGATTGTGTGTGTGTGTGTGTGTGTGTGTGTGTGTGTGTGTGTGTGTGTGTGTGTGAGAGAGAGAGAGAGAGAGAGAGACAGAGACAGAGAGAGAGAGACAGAGACAGAAACAGAGACAGAGACAGAGACAGAGAAAGTAGAGATGGGAATGAGCACACTAATTAGTTGCCCAGTGCTAAATTGTCCTCTCTGAAAATGCACATACAAGAAATATTATATGGAATCAACAAGTGGTATTATGAACACAGAAGTATATACAAATACATATATGCATTCAATAACAAAAAACAACAACAACAAAACCAACTGTGTGCTGTGGATCTGGGAGATGGCTAATCCAGTAAAGGCACTTGCTTCCTTAACCTCATTCCTAGACCCACATGTCTTGTGAGCACAGGTATGCATGCATATGCATATGCACAAATCACTCAGTCCATCAATCTATAGGTGCCAGTAAAATAAGTGAATACATAATTAAAATGTGTTAGCATCGGCGTTTTCTCTCATTAATCTTTTCGATTAGCTTCATTTTCAGGTCTTCGGCTTCTATAACTAAGATGAGGAGACAAACGTTTTCCTCACTGACCCTTCACCAATGCTATCTTTGTGTCCTAAGTAAACAGCTTTTAAATTCACCCATATCCCAATGTTTTCCTTAGGGACTAAAAGATAGTCTTTGATGATGGTCCTTGCACCTGAAAGTCTTAATACAAAGGGCCACAACTATGGGTTCTGAAGACCTTTTGACTTGCCCTCCCTTGGAATATAACAGTAGAGAATGTCTACTTCCCAAAGAAGACAAGTGGAAACCCAGTGGCCATCACAGGAACTTTATTTTATGTTGATATAGTATGAGATTAAAAGATTAATAGAAATGGAGAAATCATGTATTTGTCTCTTCCACGGTGTCTTTTACAGCACCAGCTGAATTGAATTCATTTAGTCCACAAAGATCCAATTTAGAGACAGTGAAACTCTCCGGCCTGTTTAATTCCGCCTGCATCCCACTATTTACAGGAACTATGTATTAGAGAATGAAACTGCAGCTCAAGGACGGAGCATTTTATTACGCTGATGTCAACAGACAGAAGCTCACATTCATCAACCCTTCACGGACCCACCTTTTGAGACAGTGACGAATGGCAAGAGACTGAAACACTTATACCTTTGCATGTGCTCCTAAATTTTCTCTAGTCTTTGAGACGAAGCCATTAAGCTTCATAGGCTCCATTTAGCCAGGTTTTCAGGCAAGGCAGTGGATCTACGAGATGTGTGGGTAGGAAAGGCTACCCAAGTATTAGTAGTAGGAACAGCTACTAGGTGAATCCCGGTGCTTGTCCAGCACAGCAGGCTGCCCTGTTGAGTTTCCTGAGGAGACCTTGTGAATATGACAAAACAACACACTAACCTGACTTAGGGACATCTTTTCTTGAATCCTATGCTAAAATATAAATTGCCCTCACTAGAAAATGACATAATCATTCAAACCAGGAAACACAGTTAAGTGCCAATCTCAGAACAGCAAAGGACTCTGGAGGGGGAGAAATGATTTCCCTCTTCTAATGATACATAGTTGTTTGGGGAGGAGGTTGTTTGCTTGTTTGTTCTTTCATTTTTTGTATTTTCTTTTGTTTGTTTGTTTTTCATGTCATTCCATTCTTTTCACCTGCTGACACTTGAAGAGACCACATGGAATTCTTGGACCCTATCTCAAAGGAACATCCACAGTAGGGAACTCATGCAGTCAACTGTATTTTAATTGGTTTCCATTGCTTAAATAAATCCACCGTTACTTCTGATTGCCATATGTTTATACCATGAAGAGAATCTAAGTAGTCCCACAAAGAAGATGCCTATTATTCACACACGTGTTTGAAAAATTAAATATGCTCTCAGAATTATGCACAAACCATAATCCAGCAAAGCTAGTTGTTCCCAGAACAGTAATCATCAGTTATAATACAGAGACAGGAAAAGAAACATCTACAATATAGCTTTCATTGAATGACTTGGGAATATCTCATAGGTAACATTTATGAAAATTTCCATTTAGCCCTAGTTTAAGTCATCATTAACAGATACAAAAAGAAAATTAAAAAGAAGGAAAGAATAGCAACCTTTCTTCTCCTGGTAGCAAGGGAACTTTCAATATTCAAGCTTAGAGAAGAATTCCTTTTCTTAATTTACTCAAAACACATTTGTTGACCTCTCAAACTAGAAGCTAGAAGCTAAAATCAGTGCCCACTTTCTAGAAAATTGGTGACCTCTGTGAAAGCTGAAAATACGTGAAATCTGTTGTCTTAGTTTATTTTTCTGTTGCTATGATAAAATACTTTCACCAAAGACAGTATCTTTAGTGTGATAGGATTTGTTTTAGCTCAAAGTGCAAATACATCATGGCAGGGAGATCAAGACAGCAATCCTCTGAAGAGGCTTATCCATATAGCAGGTAGTACATTCACTATTAAAAATTAACAGAACTGTTCAAGCACAATTCATGCATCTTTCTGTATTTATTAATACTTAATAAAATGCATAATAGACTCAAACAATTCGGTGCATTCTGGGACTCCAGGAAGAGAAGAGCACACTGCCCTCTGGGTACCTAATAGCCTGGAGGTGGCAAATAGATACTGAGAATATGGTTTTAAGCAACATTAAATGACAAGGTATCACATGATAGTTCTCCAGTGGGAGCCTTGAAGTGACCAATATTAGACTAGGAATTAAAGTAGATTTCCAAGGGAGGGGGATTCCATCTGATGCTGGAATGATAGCTGGGAATTGAGATAGTTTGATAAAGAGGCATATAAAGAAACCCATTAAGTCTCAGAGAGGAACTAAAGGTTTGAATGTGTCTCTTAATAAAAAAATCTTGACATTTCTGCCTCAGAATTGAGGTTACCCCAGGTTGATGACTAGCAATGAATGTCAACTTGACAGGATTTCAATCCCCTTCAGAGACAAGCTTCTGGTTGTGCCAGAGAAGGTTCTAGATTAGGTTGATTGAAGTTGAAGATAAACCATGATGGATGGTGGTATCATTCCGTTGAGCTAGACTCCTGGACTTAATACAAAGGAGAAAGTGTTCTGACCAACAGCACCTGTGGCTCTCTGCTTCCTGGTTGCAGATGCAGTGTAACCAGCTGCCTCAAGGCTTGCCTTGACGTCATCCCTGCAGTGACGGACTGGAACGTAAAACCATGAGGCAGAATAAACCCTTTCCTCTTTATGTTTCTTCTGTTGGGGTAGCTTGCAGCAGCAATAGAGAAAGTAACTAGTATACCATGTACAGCCAACTCAACAGACCCAGGAAATCCACTTGCCTGCCTCCTAAGAGAGCAACCAGTCACAAAACATGGCCTTGGAAGTCTGGGGAGCTGGCCCAAAGATTAGAAGAGCATAGTGCTCCTACAGAAGACCCAAGTTCAATTCCTAGCATTCATTCAGTGACTCACAACTGCCTGGGACTCCAGACCCAGGGGGATCTGATACTTCTGGCCTGCAAGGACACTTGCACTTGTATGCGCGCGCACACACACACATACATACTCACACACACACACAGAGAGACACACACTCATACACATAATTAGAAATAAAATTACATATGCATACATATACACTCTCAGTTACCTTGAGTACTTTATCTCTGAATAGACTTATTTCGATAGGGACACTGAAGCACATACAAAGGTACTCTTTGCAATAGACATTAGGAGAGACTGGTTTTCTTTTTTTAATGAAAATAGGTTTTTCTTCATACGGTACATTGCAGTTTCTCCCTGCTCCTACTATATCCTCCCCACCTACCCAAATTCACACCGTTTCTCTATTTTTAAAGAGATGTTTAGTGGCCAAGAGTCCAGCCAGTTTAGAAGGTGATTGCTAGGAACCTGTATCATGTGCCATATTTGAATGTTCTCTTCTTTTCCTTATTAAATGACTGCCCTCCTTCTCATCACCCCCACCCCCGTGCATACACAGAAACCTGTGCTTGAGGGTTGATAGCCTTGTGGGTGTTTTTTTTAAAACTCTGTTCTGGTTAGGCCCCTTGGAAGGCAAATGCATTCTTCACTGTGGGCCTCTCAGGTACCTGCGGCCAATTGCTGGCATTTGATTTGAATTGGCCACTTCCTGGGGCTTGTTCTCAATAGTTTGTTTCCCTGTGGGTTGAGTTTCAAAAGATTGTTTGGTGATAAAAAAAAAACAATCTCCAAAATACACACACACACACACACACACACACACACACACACACACACACACACATTAAGGAAGTTTGACTTGAAGTCCAGAAATTAAAATTTTGATACTCTTATCCAAAGAAAAAGATAAAGTGGTATTTTTAAATACTCAGCATTTGGGCACAGCACTCAGACACCTAAGGGTTTTTGGAGTGGAATTGCGAAGGGTAGTGCCATCTCCCCATGCCTTCTTTCAGTCACTGACTTCAATAAACAAGAATACTTGAAGAAGAAAAAATTAATTCTTCATATGCAAAGTCTCTCCTTCCGTAAGGCTTTGGGTATTGAGGTAAATTAAGTCCCAGAGAGTTACCATTTAGGAGATCCATCCCATAGTTTCTCACAGTAACTGCACAGATTTAACTCTAATCTGTTCCCTGGACAAAGCTACATTTTTTTTTAAAAGAACAAAGTATACATACACCAAGAAAGGACAAGCTTTGTAAAGTCTTCTCTGGAGGAAAACACACAAACTGGAGTCTAGTTGTACAAGGGAAGGAATGAGGGGTGAGAAAAACTAATCCGGGACAGCCAGAGGGAAGCTCAGTGTTGCCTGGGATTCGCCTGACCACTGCCTGACCACCGTAACAGGAAGCGCTCAAAACTTGACGAGTACTATCAGGATGACTGTCACAGGAGAAGCTGCATCAGACAAGCCACTTTAGTCAGCAAGCCTGTTGGATTTTTATACCTCTTACCTTCTCAAGGGTCTTATGACCTGGCTGGTCCACGGGCCTAGTCTGGACCATTTTACTGAGACATAGTTTCTCTCTGTGTGCCTTTGACTATCCAGAAACTCATGCTATAGAACTCCATGTTCATGCGAGTCTCCAACTCATGGAGATCCACCTACCTCTGCCTCTGCCTCTGCCTCTGCCTCTGCCTCTGCCTCTGCCTCTGCCTCTGCCTCTGCCTCTGCCTCTGCCTCTGCCTCTGCCTCTGCCTCTGCCTCTGCCTCTGCCTCTGCCTCTGCCTCTGCCTCTGCCTCTGCCTCTGCTCCTCTGCCCTGAGTGCTGAAATAAAAACCCACCACCACTTGGCCCCTATCAAATATTTGTATGAAAAAATTGTTAGTTGATTTCCCGCAATAGTATAAAATAAATAGCCTGTGGATCCTCCATACCTAAATACCCTTTTAAATTTGCATCACAGAATACTATAAAAACAAAATAAATTCCCAGTGGCCAAAACCAGAACCAGGAAACAGAAACCCAGCGGAATGCAAGCAGGGAGTGTGGCTACAGCAGCTGTGGAACCGGAATGTCTGCTTTCACGTGAATCCCAGTTCTTGAAAGGAACTCTGAAAAATCTGGAGTCAAGGGCAGAGGGATGCGGCCTGTCAGAGCACTTGCTCTTAGAAAGGACACAGGTTCATTTCCTAGCACACGCTTTTGACAGGCCACAACCGCCTGAACCTCTAGTTCCAGGGGATCTGGTGCCCCCTCCTGGTCTCTGCCCGCACCAGCCGTGCACCTAGTGGACTTACCTACCCACATCTGCAGGTCAAGCCCTCATACACATAAACAGTAAATCTTAAACGAAAAAACGGTTCTTGTACTACCATGAAGTGGCATCATGTATCTCGACAGTACTTTTTCATTGTACACTGAACATGTGCATTGCAAACCCAAGAAAAATAATTATTAAAAGTTTAGATATACTTAATAAGCTGAGAGGAGAAAAATAGAAAATGATCAGTTTTGGGCTGATATTGATGATTCGGTGTCAAGCCTTGCTACCAGGTCTGACAAACTGAGTGCAATTTGGTTGGATGGAGAAAACGAGCTTCTGCAATTGGTTGAGCTACATATGTATACTATGGTCATGCTCACCCACAGACACAGATGCACCATACACACACATACATACACACACACACACATACACACATACACATACACACACATATACACACACATACACACATACACATACACACACATACACACCCACACACACACATACACACACATACATACACACATACACACAACACACATACACACACACCCACACACATACACACACACATAAACACACACTACACACA